>NW_005187520.1:111580-131539 GCF_000239375.1 Pundamilia nyererei
GTAACTCACTCAGAATTAATCTAAACTCGCTTTGTGAAACCGAAAACCCAGAGTTTTCGTTAACTCAGGGCATACTTACTCAGAGTTTGCACTAAACCGGCTTCCTGAAATAGGGCCCAGGCCAATCAGAGAGGCCCCGCCCCTGACTATCTCTGATTGGTTTAGACCATGATATGGGCATAATGTGTGTCTGTTGTTGATCACACAGAGACTTTCAGAGTTGCAGAGACTTTTTTTTGTACTCGAACGGCTGGTCGAACCAGTGCGACCTAGGATTTTTTTTAGTCACACCACTGAGAAATTAAGTTGCATATGCGACCAATTTGGTCGCACGCTAGAGCCTTGCACCTGAAAAAGGTCATGCTAATGCCTGCAAGTCCACTAGAGGCTCCAGCAGTGAGTCAGTCCCCATAGACGCCCATGTTAAAATGTTTAAAGTGTTTACACAATGTCACATTCCTATTTATCAGGATGAACATGCATATTTCTCTTAGTGTTGTTAGCTTTAACAAGCTTGTTAGCTCTAACAACACTATTCCATATTCCAAGCCCTAGATTTTGTACATTTTTATTGATTTTAGTTTTTGATTTTAAAACTGTTTCACTGTTTCCAATGTCAGTGTGAATAATTAAGATGAATTTTGCTGTATATCGTCAAATAAATTAGATTTTTCCTGATTTAAAAGGAAACAAACACAGACTGATGTTTGATTCTAAAGAAGTGCCATTAAATGCCTGAATGAGTCCACGCTTGGACTGTGAGGAAGGGGAGATAACAGCAATCAGAGGCTGGAGTGAAGCGAGCTTATGCGTGGAGCAAACCTGCTGCGTGTTCAGAGCGCTGCTGCTCGCTGATCGCCGCGTGATGGTTCATCCTGTCAGCAGCAGGCCGCTGCTGCTTCAAACCCAAACTCCTCTCATTCAGGGCGCTTATCACACACTACAACACACACACACATGTAATTATAACCTCAGCCTGTTGGCATGGCAACCGCAATCATCTGGCAGGGAGCCTCACTTATGATGTCATCAGGCGAGCCGAGTGTGATTGGACGGGTGATGAATGGCTGCTGAGCTGAGAGGGCTGATGAGCGGGCGTTTACCTGAAACACAGAGACAGAGCGATGGTCTCACTGACTGCACGACAGGCAGAAACTAACCCCCGACGGTCTGACGTCTCTGCACTCTCAGTAACTGTCCAACATATCACAGGCAGACCACTTCACACCCAAGCAAATGAGACCTGAGGAGCTCAGATTTTAAGTGTAAGTTTTTAGATAAAAGACAAAGGTCTCCAAAAAATACCACCTGTGGTTAGAAAGTGAGCAGTGGGCACTTTCAGACACGAAGTCCACTCATTCAGATAATCTAAAATCAAATCTAGTTAACTATTTCTCCTGTATTTGGACTGGATATCCATAATAGCCTTCTGCAGCAGCCCATTCATTTTGCAGCAGTTGATGTGGGTCCAGGCTGTCAGGGCAGCAGTGATGTTCAGGTCTCACTCTCCTCAGACGTCACCTGCAGCTCTTCTCTGGGGACATAAAAGCATTTCCAGGCCAGGATTAAAGTGTAATTCAGGTTAAGCAAAGGGTCCCAAGGTCCCTCAAATGTGTCCATCTGCGTAAAAGTTAGCATTTGCTAGATGTGGATTGGTTGACAAGTGAGGAAAAAATAGGGAACGAGGGAACCACAAAAAACTTAGAACATCTGTCTTTTCCTTCTGGCGGACCAACAGCGGCACAAGCAGGAGTAGCCCCCAGACCGCTCACTCCACCTCCAACTCTGCAGGCAGACAGTGAATGCACCACCCAGGAGTCCAGGAGCCATCATAATCACATGCTGAACCACCTCAGCTGCTTCTTTGCCAAGTGGAGGAATGGTGGCTCAGCTCTGAGTGCCTAAGGCCGAGCCATCCTCCAGAGGAAGCTCATCTCTGCCACTTAAATCCACAGTCTCATTCTTTCAGTTACCCAGAGCCCATGGTTGTAGCTGAATGTTTAAACACCAACTACCTGGTTTCATGCTCACTCGTTTGAGACAAGCTTTCTGTTCATCCCACTGTGAGCAGCACCTCGTCCCTGTCCTGGAGTGGGTGTGTTCAGTTATCATCTTACAACCACGGCCTCAGACTTGGAGGTGCTAATTCCCAGCCACTTCACACTCTGCTGCAAACCACCCAGTATGAGCTAACGGTCATCATAAAACAAAGCCAGCAGAGCCACATCAGCTGCAAAAAGCAGAGAGGTGATCCTGACACCACCTGAACCATCTCCCTTCTCCTCTTACCTGCACTTACAATTCTGTCTATGAAAATTATGCACAGTGAAAAACCGCAGCTCTCATCATCATCCTAACAACATATCGAGGCTTGTAGATCAATAAAATCATTGCTCGCATTCAGCAGAGAGAAAGTTGCTCCTGACATCAAACATGAGAAACTTTATATCTAAAAGAACTCTACTGCCATCAGGGCTTTTGCAGGAATGATGACATAATTTTCCAGGGAGCTGATTGGTTAGTAGGTGTTGGTTATGTACATGTTGAGTTGTTATGTCACATAAGTGAAACACCTGCTTCATAACACATGAGGTTACCTCACTAAGCCAGTAATCTTGCAAGACTCTCAAAGCAACTCAGAGAAATTAGAAAATAATCCTCCCCATCACTCCTAAAACTGATGCCATATCAAACTGTTTTGATTTGAAAGGTGTGAAAACAACCATAAAAATATTTCTGAATGAAAGTGGTTCGATGAGGGAAGACCCACATTCAGAGGCCAGCCTGAAAAAGCCTGAATAAGAGCAGTTCAGTGAGTCACACAAGCTCAGCGCTCACAGAAGAATAAACCTTAAAAGAAAACAACAGCATCCCTGCTGAGAAACACGGACGAGGCTCAGGTGTGTTATTGGGCTGCTTGGCTGTGTTGAACCTGCGCTGGACTCATAATCAGAAGATTATCAGTAAGGGAAACAAACCACCTGGTGTCAGAGAGAGTCTGACTTGGTCGCAGCTCAGCAATCCTGCTACAGAATAATATGCATGTAAAAAGCATGGAGTGTGCTGAGAAGGGCCTTACTTCCTGATCTTAATTAAAGTGAACAGCTGTGGAAAAATCTGAAAGTCCTCAGAACACTGGCAGGATTTCTCAGTGGGAGGCCCACGGGAAATCAGAAAACTGCCCCAGAAATTAATTAATACCAAACGAGATGAAAATTCATCAAGTTCTTAGGATTTTAACTGTAGACAGACCTGCCCCACTAAACATGCACTTGGAGCCATGGCCACAGTGAAGCGATGACCCCAGGGTCTGAAAAATAAATCCATTGTAGTGAAATCAAAACCTGCAGTTCCTCTAAAATCCAGCAGAGGCTCCCTCAGTGAGTCAGTCCCCACAGACTCCCACATTAAAAAAAACTCTCGATAGATAATAAGGGACACCCCCATTAGCCCCTCCGGTGAATCAAAGCTGCAAAAAAAGAGCTTAATTTCTAGCACCGTTCAAAGGTCTACTGTATTTCTCGCACCATAAGGCACACCGGATTATAAGGCACATTAAGCGAAACAAAACAGTCAGATAAGTCAAACTTTCCTCAAGCCACTCTTCTTGCTTCCTCCACTTCTGTACCATTGATTCATTCTCTTGCAGCTGCTTTATTCCCATGTTTCAGTATATTAATGACTAACCTCGTATTGTGGATGGATTATCTCAGTTGTTCTCCTGACTGAAGTTTGGTCCATTTACAGCATCCTGCTATGTGATTGCATTTGTCTCTAACCATCTGGAATGCTCCCATTAAATTTTATGGAGTGGAAAAAAGTTAGCATTCATCCTCCAGCTCCCCTGTGTTTGTTATGCTTACATAGCTGTGTAGCTAGCAATCACGTAGCACATCATTATATACCAGCTAGCCCAACTTCAGTAACCCTACAAAAGTCACTGCTGTTTAGTTTTCTGTCCTCATTTATGTTGGAAGTGATAGCAGAGCTGTATGTTTTAATTTTTTCAGACTATTTTTTCTATGACATTTGTACGGAAGAAGATTAGGGTCACTGGAAGAAAAAAAAGTGTGAACGTCTTCTTCTTTTTTCTTCTTTTCCAGAATTCTGAGAAAAAAGTCAGAATTCTGACTTTAATTTCAGAATTCTGGAAAAGAAGAAAAAAAAAAGACGTGCCCACTTTTTTTTTACTTCCAGTGGCCCTAATCCTCGTTCGTAGATTTGCATTAGTTTTGGTTTTTAGGTGATTTTTTTGCTCTACTAAAGAATAAATGTAACGTATTTCGGCAGTAACACATCTGGGGCCACAGCTGTGCACACTGGTACCTCATCTGGAGAAGAGGGGTTGATTATTCTTGAGCTTTGTTGGGAATAAATGTGCATTAATTAGCTCAAAGAGATTTTTTTCTGCTTTCATACGGTGACTACACATACTCAGGGAGGGACTGAAGCCAATCCAAGCAGCTGCTGTTGCCCCTCCAGAGGAATCATTTAGCTGGCCGTCATCTTTAATTTAGTTCCACCTACTGTCCACAAACTCAGGTGAGGCTCCATGCTGGCGAGAGATGCGCCGTTCTGCTTTTGACCTTTGAGCTTCTGATTCGGTTAAAAACATCCACCACAGTTCCACAGAGTCCACAGCTTCCATGACTGATGGAGACGACCCCCTGCCCCTTCTCTGCACCAATCAAGTCATCATCATGGCAACCAGTCGATTCACAGGAACCAGCCAGACACCAATCAACCTCCTGCTACATGAATCTGAGTGTGTGTGTGTGTGTGTCACAGAGGTTATTTTTGTTCGCTGAAAATAAAACTGAAGAAAAACAACGCGATGCTGACCCCCCTTTAAACTTGTCAGATTATTGTGACCTCATTAGAGCACCTCCTGTCGAGTAATCACTGTCATTTATTTATTCATTTAAGAGCTGCCACAAAATCAATGTGATGAAACACTGAAACACTCTGTCAAACCCTTTAAGTTTTGTCTGCACAGTTTATATGTTGTATATTTTGAATCTTGCTTTCACCTGTTTGCATCACAAACTGTATATTCAATTTAATTCAATTCAGTTTTTTTTATATATAGAGCACCAAATCACAACAACAGTCACCTCAAGTCACTTTAAGGTAGAGACCCTACAATAATACAGAGAAACCCAACAATCAGAAGACCCACCATGAGCAAGCTCCATGATAGTAGGAAGGAAAAACTCCCTTTTAAGAGGAAGAAACTTCCAGCAGAACCAGGCTCAGCTTTTTGAACCCCATTGTGGTTTTCACCATCTTTTTTCTAAAACCAGAAGTGCTATATTTGGATACGTTATTAGCCAGTCCTAGCTAGCAGTGTTGGCAAACTACAGGAAGTAGTTTGTTTAGATGCTGTTAGTACAGTTACCTCACAGCAGCCACATATTGGTCACATCATGTCATTAAAATGCTCCAAAAGGCTTCAGCAGCACAAACATGGTCCAGAGATCCACTTCAGTTAGTTGAGGTGTAACCTAGCAGGCAGCTATCAGCTACAGCTGGCTGTGTCGTGTTGTGGAAATTTTAATTACCAAATCCTGCAGACACGATGAGTTGTAACAACACCTTTATTTCAGCTATCTTATGCATAAGGAGGGACGTCAGTCAGGGGGCACTGAAAGTCGTCTCTCACAATGAACAGTTCAGGTTCCTTTTATACACAGTCGCAGAACAAAAGGCTTTTACAGTTGCAGTTCACACCTTGTCTCTAAACAGAAAGACTCTCTATCACCTGTGTGAATCTCCCCCCCTCTGGGGTCAAGTCTTCCTGTGTGAGGTTCCGTCTCCTTGTTTTCGTCTCCTGGAAGACATTCACCAGTTTCTCACCGTCTGTTTTCCGGCGTGAATGAGGTGTGAACCAGATGTACTAAACTAAGTAACATGAAAGCATTTCATCAAGACAATGCATTAAAGGACAATACATTAAAGAGAAATCCCACAACAGTCGCCATTCACCTGTCAGTCAAAGAAGCCACGCCCCTAATAATGCAAACTTTAAACAGGTGTGTTATTAAATACAGGCGTTAGGAAAAGAGAACAGTTTCTGTATCCGGCTGTAAACATGTCTAAGTGTGCTGATGATGTTTATATGATGTAAAACTTCATGTAAATTAAATTGAATATTTGTGCTGAATTTTTTGTCGCAGTGTTCGTTTGTGCCTCCGTGTGAGAGGGACAACCAGAAGAACAGAGACAGCGTTCTGTGGTGGGAGGATTACTTCACCAAAGAGGTCAACAGCCAGTCGTTCATCTGCTTCTTCAACCAGCAGCGGCGGTGAGGCTCACGCACACGTTTACAGCTCAGTCTATTTGGAGGTGCGATTCAGATAAATTGGAAATCAAAGAAAGTGTGATCCTGTCACATCATTGTTACCACAGAAGACGAATGACCGGACTTTCTGACAGACACACTTTCCACTTTCAAATTTGCTGTTCCTGACCTTTGACCCTCAAGAAGTGACCTCTGACTTCACTTTAATAGTCTTTCCACTTCAACTTATAATTAAAGTCATTTTTTGTCAGTGCCCTAGAAGGATTCAAACTTCATGCCTATACTTAAAATTTTAATATAAATTCAAATTTTTATTTCTTTTATGCCATGTTTTACCTACTGTCTAATAATACCATCATATTATTCATTTAAAGGTTTATCTTACTATAGTTTTATTGTAATATTCATCTTTTCTTCTGGTTTCATTAGTGCTCTGTGTGCATTATACATGATTTCTATTTACATTTTGCTTTCAGGGTGAATTTATGTTGCAGGTTCAGATGAGAAGTGGAATCTTAGCTCTTTAACTTTGATGCATTTTTAAGAAATGTTCATTCATGCTTATTTGAATATTTAAATACATAAAAAATATACATATAAAACATGATGAAAAACAAAGTGATTATACTGCATTTTCAAACAAAATCCTGTCAAATGCCAAAAATCCTCAAACCGTTGGTCTTTCAATCGTTGGACCAAAAATTGTTTAAATGAATAAAAAATAACCTTTAATTAAAATCCCAGAGCCACTTCATTCATTCAGATTTTAAATGCCTTATACATTATTGTTATTTTAATTAAAAAATGTGAAACATCAATTCAGGCTCCAGCCTGAATTCTCAAAATATATCTTGTTAACCAGTGAATAATTTCAGTCTATAGAACATGGAACAAGTACAAAATTAAACCTAAAAAAATCAGTCGTGTACTGTCAGCAGTGACGTTGTCAGGAATTCGGGTAGATGATGCTTCAAACTAGATTATCACACTAATCAGAATGATTTTTTCTTCCAGAGTGAAAATAAGACTGCAGAGTCAAATAGAGACCAGCAGAAAAAAATGACTTTGCTGTTCATCTAAAATAAGATATTTTGACTTTCTGAATTTCCTTTATCACACTACCGATGACATAAAGGTGAAAATGTAGGTCAACAGTATGATGAAGGTGGATTATCAGACGTGAGCAGGAGATACTGAGCAGAACAGCAGAAGGATGCTGAGGTTACAACCTGAAAATAAATACTGCAGTGAAACATAATAAGAGCAGGAGGAGAGATGTTTGAAGAAGCTCTTCTTTCCTCTCTTTTTATTCAGGCTCTGTCCAAAAAACTGATGAGACAAAGAAAAGCCAGAGATCTACTTTAGCGTGTCAGCTTAATCCTCCGATAATTCACCGTCAGTGCTTACCTGTGACCTTGGTTAGTTTTATTTTTATCTCTGCACCAGAAAGATCCGAATGAGGAAATGCTGGTTCATAAATGAGGCCCCAGTGGGAGCTCATTGATGCTACACATCAGCTCTTCTTTGGTGTTTTAGAGAACAAACTGGAACACGCAAAGTTTCTTTTTTCATTAAGTTTAGAAAAGCATGTAGTCTCTAGATGTCTGGCTTATTTCAGAGGTGGCATGAAGGTTATATCCCAAAACTTTTTGGTGGTGTCAGTCAGAGTATGAGAGCTTAAATTAGACTGTGCACAGCTGGAGGAGATCTTTCTTCTGGTCACTTCCAACTCCCTAATTTTTATTTTGGGATTCCACTAGAGCATCGGCATGATTCACAGTTCACAAAATCCTTACTGATCTCATAATGGCCCAGAATTTAGATGCTCACTTCAGCATGAACTTTACTGAACACTTTTTAACCCTCATCCTCCATTTTCCCTCCACTAATGTGTTTGTATTAGCCTAACCACAGCTCTATAGCTAGCCACCAGTTATCACACCACTATCTGTCAACTAGTAAGACTTCACCAGCCGCCCAAACATTGCTGATATTTAATTTTCTGTCTTCATTTACAAGTAACAGCAGTGCTGTACATTTTAACTTTTTTGGACCCTGAAATGATTAAAGATGCTCCACAGCTAACTGTGGAGATGAATGTGTGCTCAGTTAGACTGCAGATAGCTTAACTCTATTTTTGGGAAATTTGCTGTTAGTTTTTGTTGTTACATAGAAGCAGCTTTGCCTTTCTTTGTTAAATTGTTAGGTGTACAATTCATTTTAATCATGTGAAGATTGAGATTCAGAAATGAGACAATGCCACTTTTCAAAAGGAGAGATAGATTTTGTTTATCTTTAGTAAGATGTCTATTTGAGTATGCCGATGTGGGATTGCAGTTAACGATATCCAGCTAATGTAACATTAGCTATACTACCTAAATGAATAACAACATAAACACTTGTTGAGTTAAGCAAGCTAGTCATTAAATATACTCCGAGTGAGGCCCATGGACCTTAACTGCATTCTTTCTAATGACCAGCAGGGGGCAATTCCTCTTATAGAAAAAAATCATTGTCATTACTGTGGAAAAATTACTCTACTGCTCACCTGATTCGGCACTTTCAAACAAAGCTTTCCTGATGGGATGTGATTAAGGGGGTGCTTGCTTCTATCTTGCTTTCATTGTCTGTAACATGAAATATTAGTAGGAAGCCTTTAATTTTAGTGACAGGAGATGGTTTGGTATGAAAAAGGAGTAAAAGTAGAAGGACCTGTAGGAGGTCAGTGAATTAACAGTCAATCCCAAGAGTAGTGTTTTAACACCATGTTAAATTCGTGCTTTTACTTTTTCTTCTTTTTATTTCAGGCCTGATGACGTGTTGTGGCGCCGTTCCCATGACACCAGTGTCCTGTTACACTGTGTTCTTTGGCCAATGGTTTCCCTCCTTCTGGGCACACTCATTGTGCTCCTGACGGTATGTGCTCGCTCCCTGGCTGTTCGAGCCGAGGCCCTCCAGAAGAGGAAGTGCTCCTATGAGGTCTGCCAAGACCTGTCTGCCATGCCACCTGACCGCTGCGGCAGCAAGGCCAGAGACCCACTCACGACAAACTCTGACCCCGAGCTGTCATCGCCCTCAAGGACCCTGCCGCTGTTTGCGGTCCCAGTGCGGCGCAGAGATCGGGAACATTAGAGCGAGCAGAAAGATGTTTCTTCAGCATGAAATCACTAAGAATGCCAATGAGCCGGTGGGCGAAGTCGACTTAATGGCTAAAGACGCCACCAACAACCCATTGCTGTCCGGACTGGTTGGTATGATCAGAATGTTTGAATGAGGTGAAGATGAGGGGACATCCACTGTTGCCTATAGATTTCAGCAGGAAGACTATACAAAACTTCAGACTTTTTCCTGATTTTAGCTTAAAGTGGATCAGTGGAAATCTTCTGACTAGCAATGAAAGGCTGTTTAAATGAGGGTAGTTGGTGTTGGGTACTGATAGCTGATTCTACTTTGGGTCTGGTTTCTCATCATCAAGAAACCCAGACTTATTAAGTTCTGGTGTTTTAAGGGTCTCTTATCAAGTATCTTTATCTGTTATACTTGTTCAGTCATTTCAGCTTACTTGTGAGCTCCAATATTTGGATTATATAATTTGTTATAAACCAGCTATATAAATAAGTTTGTTCCAACTATTAAATGGGAAAAATCTGTATTCATCAGAGATCTTTCAGTGATCATCCATCAGTTTCTGGCTTCGTCCAGCAGCAACTAATCACATATAGAACAATATATGTTCAAGATATTCTGGGAATGGGCTAAAAGTTATTTAAATTTAACCATCTCCAGTTCAGATTATTGAACTGGAAGTCCCATTATGACCTACTTTTGCCTCAGCGATGAGAGCTGGATCTCCTCCAATCTCAAAACGATAAACACTGATCTTAATTTCAATTTTAGAAAAGTGGACAAAGTTGGATTGAGGTGAGTCTGGCAAATACACTGTCGCAAGAAAATGATTGAGATCAGCCAAATTTGAATCAGGTAGGGTTTTTGATTCTTAGAAATTTTTGACACCTTGTGCTGATCTTTGACTTGTGTTTTTAAGTTGTTATACAAAGCATGAAAGCTGAGATTCTATCAGAGATTTAGATTTAATAGGATGCTATCAAAGCCCAACCCAAACCCTCGCGCTGTGATTGATGATGCAGTCAGGACAAGACAAGCATAAGGACTGACTCTTGGGAAGTAACTGCTCTTCTGTAGCTCTCTTATTAATGTAGTTTCCCTTCAAGTCCCAGTAGCCATGAATGTTTCTTAACAGAGGTGCAAAGTCCTGATGTTACCTTCAGGATTGTCTCTGCTGTTCTAGCTTGTGCAACTCAAGGCAGTCTTTTGCTGAGAATTTCTTTCATCAGTCTTCTAACAAATGAGACATATTACATATGTGAAGATAAATAGTTGTCTACTACAGCACTTTTATAGTACAATTTGAACCCTATAGGAGCTTAGCAATGATTTTGTTTTGTTGAAAAAAGTTTTTACCAGCACACAGTCACAACTGTTGTTTTCTCTTTGATTTGTATCAATGGTCATAGAAAATATCTGGATTGTTTAGTCGTCTCTTGTGCTCTTGGTTGTTTACTGGGGGGGGGGGGGGGGGGGGGGGGTTGTGCAAGATGTTTTTAACCTCGTAACATCTGCCAGATCACTAGTTTAGGTTCACATCAACTTTTCCTTGTAATTTTCACCTGTTTTGCATACACAAATGGACATAACTGAAGAACTGTAAGACTGTGAGACTGACATTTAACTCTCATTTAACAACTCTAGTTTTTGAAGCCCATATAACCCTAAAGTAGGGGTCCCCAACTCCAGGCCTTGAGGGCCGGTGTCCTGCAGGTTTTAGATCTCACCCTGGGTCTATACACCTGAATCAAATGATTAGTTCATTTCCAGGCCTCTGGAGAACTTCAAGACATGAGGAGGTAATTTAGCCATTTGAATCAGCTGTGTTGGATCACGGACACATCTAAAAACTGCAGGACACTGGCCCTTGAGGCCTCGAGTTGGGGACCCCTGCCCTAAAGTTTACACTAAAAGGTTTGCCAGGTACCTGGTGGATATTAGAAGGTTAAATCCAGTTGGTTAAAACAGTCTTGGAATATTCTGGAAATACTTTCAGAGTCAGAGTTTCCAAAGACCTTTTTGAAAGGTCGACTGGTGTGGGTTTTTCTAACATTTTGGCTGCTCAGCTCTGTGACTGGATTTTAAGGTAAAAAGTGAAGAGGTGAAAAATATAAAGAGCCAGTAAAAGGCAAATAGACGGGTATTTTTAAATCAATATTTGGAATTCAATTTAAATAATTAAACCTGCACTATTAATTTATGTATTCAAATACACTGGTGACTCATCAGAGTGCCCATTAGTGGATCCTATTGCTTCAGGGACTCGAATCCTCTATAGGGTTGGCGATGCAAGAGCTCTTTGAACCGTGAAGGTGTTGGCAGACAGCAGGGAGCTCAGCAGAAACAACCACAGCTAATGTTACTGACAACGTTACCCTTCAAGTCGCACCCAAAGAAATACAAAGTTCATGTATTCAGCTCAGTAAAATCAGCTGCACCACAGTTTCCCTTCAAAGTAGAGTGTAAAAGAGACCAGGCACCTGCAAGTCAGTTATAACTTTTTTACTTTAAGATATAAAGCATCCTGAAGCAACTGACAGATTACTTTTGTCTGATACTATATAATTAAAAGTGAATGTTGGAGGTAGAACATTCTGTGGTCTAAATTTGGCAATTTATTATTTCCTCTAACTGGGCTGAAACTGCCCTAATTATGTCAAAAGAAAGATGTTAAACGTGCTGTCCCATTTCACTAAGCCAGGTTTCCATCCAGTTGAAACCAAACCTAAAGCAAATCATGAATGAATCATGAGTTGGTTCATCAAACTGCACGTGGCTTTAACTTACCGGTCAGTACCATTAAAATAATAAGACACAAGGCAAAAGCTCAAAAGGTGGAAATGTAAAGTACGCTTTTGCTATTATTGTTATTATTATTATTATTATTATTATTATTATTATTATTATTATTATTATTGTTGTTGTTGTTGTTGTTAAGGTTTTCAATCCTTCTATGGACATTGAAGTGGTGTTTCAAGTACATCATAAGTCTCTTTCATTGAAACATCACCAATTTTGTCATATTTTGGTGATTATGGATTAGACTACTAGTTCTTAATGTTTTTTAGTCTTCAATCCTTCTATGGACATTAAAGCTAAACACCATAACTAAATATTACTCTATGAAAAATATCCATAAATGGATAACTTTAGATCCCAATGTTATCTACAGGACTGCAGTTGTCAGTATAGGGGTTCTGGCCCATTAAAACTGCATTTTAAAGTATTTAGAAGTAGAATTCTACTTTAATTTGTGCCACATTGTTCACTTTTCAACGCTTCAAAACAAAGCAAAGCGTCAGTAAGTCTAATTAGGAGGACAATAACAAGGTTGTAGTAGGATGTTAAACAGACACGTTGTTGCTTGGTAAACACTCCAAGGTAAAAAAAAAACCGACACATGCCCATGGCCCGGGGTTCCCCTCCACATGCTGCCTTCAGAAGTAATGAGGACAGAATCTAGACCATGTGAGTAAAGTGTGCGGGTGCTCGGGGGATTCTCTGTGCTGCAGATGGTTTCGCTCGGCTTCAACCCTGATTGTACAGGCAGGAAAAACCTCTGAGCTGACAGCTAAGGGACAGGAGGCTTATAGCTTGTACGTTATACAGGTACCCACAGAGGCAGTATGTACTGCTTCCACAGAAATGTCTCACAAAATCTTCTTATTGGTTCCCAGTCATAATCAGCTTGTGAAAATTTAGAAATATTCAAATGTACCAAGGAGCACTACAATAAATTCCAGCTCAAATTATTTCTTTTTTTTGATTTCCTGGACGATGAACGTTCATCCTGCTATCCATTCTCTTCCGCTTATCCAGCTCAGGGTCAGAGACTAGTGTGCAGCTCGGTGCCCTAACAGAGATACATTACACAAAAAAAGGCACCGGGCAAACGTTCAAACATTGTTTTATCTTAAATAACAGTTTTACAAATTGGCGAAACAAGAGTTAGAGGCTTTTTCAGTGAAAGTTTTAATCCTCCTTAACAGTCCATAACAGTTAGGATCTAAATTAAATAAAAATATTTAAGTTATTATGTATCATATTATTATGTGTCATACACATGCTAATACTGGATCATAAGGAAGGATTTATTTGTGTGTATAAAGTTTTAATTTTGCACTTGGTATGATTTATGTTAATTTGAAGAGCCACCTGAGTATAGCAAAGTATGTAAGTTAATTAAGTGTTATTCTTTTATCTTTTATTTCTCGAGTCAACAAAAGAATCAGAAGTTTAAAAATTTTGGGAGCAGTAAACGTCTTAGCCTCATATGCCACAGGAGATTTTGAGACTTGAAAGTTGGCCTTTGAACTTGCAAGTCTGGAAATGGCTGATCTATATTAATACAGCATCATATTTAAGCAGAATTATGTTTCAAATTTTGCTAAATAAGAAATCACAAACACTTGTTTTGAAGGCATCAGCAATTCCTCTTTTGATTCGTGATGACGTTCCTCCATGGCAGCAGTTGGCACCCCACGTCACGTCCTGTGGAAAAGGCAGCCATGTTTGGTGGTGCTGAAGCATCTCTGCTTTTCTCATTAAACGGTCTGCAAACTGTAACGATGCTGAGCAGCAGACAGCAGGTGGTGGAGAAGCTGTAGGGAGTTTTAATTTGAATATCTTCACAGCTCCCACATGTTGGCGAAGACATTGAAGTAGCTTCTCAATCTGGATCTGTTCAAGAACGATCAATGTGAAACATGTTTCAGGAAGTCTGCAGAGCTGCTGGGACATGTGATGTTTGGTTTGCACAGCTGTGTTTGCCTGGTGTTGCTGGTATTCGTGACAGTTGCTGAGGGAAGAGTTTAGACAAAAAATTAAGTGCTTTAAACATATTTAAGCTCATCTCCAGAAACGCTCTGGGTAAAATTACTTAATTTTCTGCCAAGTAGCAGAGTTAACAATAGACCTGCAATCACGAAGTGTGATTCATCTTGTATCAGGGGGAGTTTTTAATCATCAACTGTTGTTTCCAAATGTCTACCACCGCCTTTCAAACATGCCCAGCAGTCTAAATTCGACCCTGCTTTAAGCAATATTTTTGCCAAGCTGTTCTCTGAGCGAGTGAGCTGTTATTGTCCTGTCATCTCCTCCTCGGGTTCAGCTAGGAGACTGCCATCATGTTTCGTTGTAAACTTGAATTTTGCTGCTGTAACACATTTTATTCACATCACTTTTCATGAGAACGTCCATCCTGTCTTAGATTTGTGTTGACTGTTGGACACCTTTTAACCATTCCTTAAAAAAGCCTGAGAGCATGAATGTATTGTTTGTTTAATACGTCAGATTCATATCTGATTGTTCTTTGTCTTCATCAGTGATCTTTGTGCAAAATTCAAATTTATTCACAAGTGGTGTTCCTCTAATGTCCACTTGAGGCTCCAAAAATGAGCGTCTGTCTCACTTGCAGCACAATGACCCAAATATGTGTGTATGATGACGGGAGGCTTTAATTTCTGATCTTAAGGAAACTGAACAGCTGTGGAAAAAGCTGAAAGTCCACAAACCTGAGAACATTGGTGGGACTTCTCAGTCTGCTGACCCATGAGAAATCAGAAGGTTACCCCTGAAATTAATTAATACCAAGCAAGAATTCAGTTTATTCTCTGTATTTTAATTGTAGAAAGACCTTTTCTCTCAACAAAAATTCATTTGAAGTCATCGCTTAAGGGACAACACATGGGTCTGAAAAGTAAACCCAACATGGAAGTACCAAAAGCTGCAGTTCCTTTAACGTCCAGCAGGGGCGCCAGCAGTTGGTCAGTACCCATAGACTCCCATATTAACACTTTACAACAGAAATAAACATGTTTACAGCCTGATACAATCACTGAATTGGCCTTTATACTGTATTCACCCTTTAGTTTGTAACTCATCTTTTTAAATTGTATTAAGGTTTAAAGTTTGCATTGCTGGGGTGAGGCCTCTTTGACTGACAGGTGGATAGTGACACAGGTGGCTATAGCTGCTAGCTGTTTGCTAGGCTTCGCTTCCGCTAACTGGTCTCCCTGAACTGGACCTCTGTTTGTACTGTTGGAGCCGTTTGGAGCCTTTTAATGATGTTATCCGACCAATAACATGGCTGCTGTGTGATTACTGTACTAACAGACTGTCTAAAGAAGCTACTTAATGTAGTCTGCCAACAAAGCCAGCTCACGTTGGCTAATAACATATCCAAAGATGGTACTTCTGGTTCTAGAAACAAGATTATACATATAGCACCTTAGTGTGCCACCACATTTCAAAATTGAGTTGAACCATCTGATGCATACTGTCTGTCTGATGCTCTTCAGAAACCTGTGAAGAAAAACAAGCTTTCGTCTTCTGGTGTCCTGTGTGAGACACCCGTGACCCTAACACACTTTCTTTCTAGCACAGGATGTCTGGTTCCCACGGGCACTTCTCTGGAGTGCTTCCTCAGGGAGAGTGGTCCACCCTAATCCCCTAATTAAGATAAAAAGTCTGAGCTTGGCTGGGCTAATGTTCTCCAGACCGCTTAGGGAAACATAAACACCAGTTTACAAAGATATTGTGTCAGTCATTTAAACATGTAGGGGGAATAACCACAGATCCAGTCACAGTGAGAATGAACAGTTTGACTCCATGAATGTAGAGAGGCAGAAACAGGACTGAGTGATGTAGCGTCATTAAAACATAATCAGTGCCTGAAGGAGTCAATCAAAAGTCATCAATTCTTTACCTTTTCTGCTTCTTGGACCCTTTCTTCTATTTGTACAGCTGCTCCTTTTAATACTTGTCCTTGCTTGCCTTGTTTTTGCCACTTTTATCATTTTAATTCTTCTGATTCTCTCATCTACTTTCTTTCTGCCCTTTTCTCCAACATTTTCTCTTTCCATTATGCTGTTGGATAAAAACTTTCTAAAAAACAAAACAAAACTAAGGGATGTTTATCTGAAAGAAAATTTGTGCACACTTTGAATCTGTTTCTACCGTTAGCTCCTGTTTTCTTCTTTAACACCATTAAAACTTCCTTATAATCCAGGATCCAGCTGTTTAAAAGCCATCATGCCGTCAATGAATTTCATTTGTCCTCTCCAAAGAAAATGTAGCTTTTGTAGCATTTATGTGTATTTTCGTGAGACTTGATGAGGTTTTATTGTCTCTGTTTGAGGTCTCCATGTTAGATTTTCTATCTAAAGCCATATGCTAAGCTGTGACCTGCAGTAGCAACTAAACGCTGTATTTAGCTTCTTAACACAAGCAAACGTTTCATTTCATTCTGACAGATGTTTCGGTTTTAATCCACAATGTAACAGTCAGTGACTGAAAGGTGGATGATGGTTAAATGTTTTAGTTCTTCATTGACTGTTTCTCCATAATTATTCTCGGTGTTATTCTAATGACTGTCAAATCATTTCTGTTTTTTGTGTTTGGATCATGCCTTTGTACTAAGAACTGTGTTGTCTGCAGGTATCTTGTCGTCTCTCCATCTTTTTTGAACCTCAGCACTGTATCATGTGACCCAGGTAGCCGCTTCGCCCGTGTTTTCACGATAAAAATGATAACTATTGTGCCTCATAGAAATCTTTAAATAAAAACAAACTTTTTGTCTTCAAAGCCTCGCCATAGAAGATTCTTTTTTCATTTTCAGATCTTCGTGACTTTAATTTATTGATATTAGCTTCACAGAAGCAACTGTGGCTAATCAAATTAAATGTGTATATGAGAATATCAGTTATCTATCAATACCAGATATAGGCGTTTACTTGCTAATGATAGCTCTGTTTATGTTACAAAACACACCGTTCCTAACTGATCTCAGAGTTGGCAGCCGCTTATATAGCATGCTAGTCCAGAGATTTATGCACAATATGCAATTAATCAGAAATGGCTGCTGGCCTTTCAGCTTAACAAGCTCAAGCTCAGAATACAAACTCTAGTGGCTCACAGTCAAGCAGAATTACAAGGTGACAGTAATGTAAAGGATGGTTCTAACAGAATGAGAGTTCACTTTCACTTTGACATATTTTAAATGACGTCTATTTTTAGATTTCACAAGATAAACACTTGCTTTTCTTGACCTGGTGGTATGTTGCTGGTGTTTGCATGAATTGGCTAAACGTATCTACTCAAGATAGTATTTTACAATAGCCTTGAGATTAGTGTTTCCATTGTTGGTTTAAAAAAAAACATATGATGAGAAGGGGCAAGTCTGACTATGAAACCAATTGGCCATTGGTTAATCACAAATCAATAGCCAATGAACATACCATGGATAATCCTTCATTTTGAAACAGAGTTTAGAGTGACTGAGCCCATAATCTCTGTAGGACTAAACTAAGTGAACTAAACAACAGAAGCGTAAAACCCTGTGTTGCGCGGGAGTTGATGATTTGAAGACTTAATTTCTAAGCTAATGTTACCTGGTGTTTTCTTTTTTTCTTTTTCCGCATTAGGACAATCAATGAGAGGCACTGACTCAAAAAACCTGTTGTGGGAAACAGAAACGACTCCTCGGGCCTTTAGACTCAAAGGGGACAACTCAGACAGAGCTTATTTTTTTCTTCTATAGGAAGTTCTGTTCACACACTGGCAATAAAAATGGCTTCATGCATTAAAAAAAAAAAAGCAAGCCCAGGCTATACCAGAAGCAACCAGATGCAATCTTCATCAGCAGTCTTCAGGCAAGGTTCAGTTTCTAGGCCCAGTCACCAGACTACAACCAGGCTCCACCATCAGCCACCAGGAAAGTCAACCAAGGCTAGGATCAGGCTCCAATGGCCCAGGACCAGACATCCTTATTAGCCTCCAGGCAATACAACCGACTGAAATTTCAGTTGTAGCTTAGGCATTTAGCCTTTGTACAGAAGAGGTAAGACTGTTTGCATTATGCCACCAAGAAAAAGTGTAGTCAATGAAGAAGCAAGCAAGCAATTTAATCATATAGCACTTTCAGAGCAACTCCCAGCTGAACACAAAGTGCTGTACACTTGACATGCCAGAAATGATACATTGAATAAGTGAAAAAATAAATAAAAATAAAATTTAAAAAAATAAGATAATTAAAATGATCTTAAAAATAATAAAAATTACCACAAATAGCAAAAAATAAAATAGTAAAAAATGATAATTAGAATTACATTTAAAACAATAAAATCAGCACATTAGATTAAAACAATAAAATCAGGGTCATATTGTGTCATATGCCAAGGAGTAAAAATGGGTATTAATAAGACATGTTTTAAAAGTGGACAGTGAAGGGGCCTCTCTTATGTGCTGGGGCAGATTGTTCCAGAGATTAGGAGCAGCGATAGAGAAGGCTCTGTCCTCTGAGCTTTCTCTATATATCTTCCAGAATAACTGGAAGATATATAGAGGTCAGTTAACTTCATGTCTGAAGAAATGACAAAAATCTCAAAACAGCCAAAAAGTGATTCTGGACTTAATGGGAGAGATAAAAGACCTTAAAAAGCAAAACGAGGAGAGGGTTAAAAGGATTGCTCTCTCGAGTTTGTGAGCTGGAACAATACTCCAGAATGAATGGCCTGATAGTGAATGGGCTGGAAACCATGCACAGATCATGTGCAAATGTTACTGCAGGAGAAAATAGGCAACCTTCAGAGAAAGAACAACTCTCCTTAGAACAACAGGTATTTGCCTTTTTTGAAACAAGGGTATAAATTTAGAAAGCAAGGACACTGACGTATATCACTTTCTTCCAAGAAAAAACTTTTGAGAAAAGTTGAGAAACCTCTCATCATAATTCATGTTATTAACAGAAAACAAAAGAAACAGTTCCTTAAACAGGGACAAAACTGATAAAACTATGTTAACGAACACCTAACAAAGAAAAATGCTGACACTTGAGAAAGCAACTAAAAGTAGTACTAGTGGAGAAGTACTAGTCAGTAAAAAAGTAAATGTTACAGCTATTATAGAGAGGATGTCCTGTGAATGATGTTGACAGTTATATATTGCAACTAACACAATATACATGTTAGATATTGAAAATGAGATTGATCCAGACAACAATTTACTAAATAAAATGGAGACTAACTGTTGCTATTACAATGAACAACAGTTTAATGACACAATTCAGCATGTGCAAGGAATATCACTTATTCATTTCAACATCAGAAGTTTATATGCACATTTCCAGAACATAAAAGAATACTTGGCACAGTTTAAAAAACATTCATTATAATTGCAATCTCTGAAACATGGCTTAAGGCAGATAAGGTAACCGATATTGAGCTGGATGGATATGAATTAAATTGCATGAGGAGGTGTGGCTCCATATGTTGGAAAGAGCCTCGTGTATAAGATTGTTGACAGCATGACAGTGTCTATAGACAATATATTGGAATATGAATGGAAAAAAAATGAGAGATATAGTTGTCAGTTGTGTATAAAGAACACCTGTCACGGTCTGGCTGGCAGACCGTGGGGGTATGGGGAAAAGGAGGACCCAGGCACAGAGCTCTATGTGTAGACAGTGCATTTATTTACAGTGAGGTAACAGATGCACAATAAATCCCGTTTGCTCCCTAGACTCCCATGTGTGT
>NW_005187520.1:137378-145745 GCF_000239375.1 Pundamilia nyererei
TTTCACATTCTGTCTCTCACAGTTGAAGTGTACCTTTGGTGCAAATTACTGACCTCTGTCATCATTTTAAGTGGGGGAACTTGCACAATCGGTGGCTGACTAAATACTTTTTTGCCCCACTGTAAAATGTTTAACAACATTATGGAAGAACTGTTCACAAAAACAACTCCAAAGACCAATTTCATCCGTGAGGATTTCAATATAGATTTGTTGAATCCAAACATCAAAAGACTGATGATTTTATTGAGCAAATGTACAGAATGAGTTTTTTTTTCCAACAATTACAAAACCAAGCAGACCATCACCAACCATCTTATAGTGCCACTCTGCCACTATTTCAATTTACCTACAGGGAGAAGACAGGGCATAATGAAGTGGAGTATAGGAGAGTGAGAACAGAGTCTATATATGCTCTTAGAATGGATTTACTAAACCATAACTGGAAGAATGTAAATGAACAAACTAATGTAAATAAAGCATATCATTTGTTCTTGCATACATTTAAAACCTTGGATGGCAAACACTGTCCCATAAAACAACACCGCTTTAAAAGTAAGTATTCAGTCGCTGGATGTCCAATGGTTTACAAAATGCTTGTAAAAAAAACAATAATCTGTATCAAAAATGTAGAAATTGCAGAACGAAACTGACAGAAGTATAAAAAATATAAAAATGTATAAAAATGCATTAACTAGAATTAGAAGAGAATGTAAGAACGATTATTATAACAAAACGCTAGAGGATAATAAGAATAACACTAAAGGTAAATTGAATATATTAAAAGTATTTTTAGAAATAAACAAACCAAAGCTAATTACCCAGACTATTTCAAAAAACATGGTTATTACAAATAGGAATAAGGTGATTAACAGATTTAATGAGTTCTCTGTCAGTGTGGTCCAAATCTAGCCAAGGAAATAAAAAATACACTGCCTAAGGAGAACAACGTACGTGAGGACTACGCTAGTTCTTTCTAGAAGAAATAGTTAATAAATGTAAAACTACATTTTCAACACTGATTGATGACATTGATATGACTATAGTAAAGAAAGTAATTGATGGAATTCTATCACTACCAATATATATATATGTAATTTATCATTCAGGTACTTTCCCAGAGAAAATGAAAATTGCCAAAGTTATCCCATTACATAAAGCTGGTGATAAGCATAATTTTAGTAATTACGGGCCATTTTCCTTATTTTCACAATTCTCTAAGATAATTAAACATCTATTTGTTGCAAGACTTAACAACTTCATTGAGAATTGTAATATTTTAATGGGGAGTCTGTATGGCTTTATATCAACTGGATTAACATCTATGGCAATATGGAGTTAATGGAAAATATAACTGAATATATAGATAACAGAAAACATACAGTGGGGATATTTATTGACTTGAATAAAGGCTTTGATACATTTAACCACAAAATATTGTTACAAAAACTGGAAAGATATAAATACCACACATAAATTGCACAACTCTCACGAGCAGAGATGGGCAGTAACACGTTACTGTAATCCGATTACTTTTTTCAAGTAACGATTAAAGTAAGGGATTACTATTGCAAAAACAGTAATTAGATTCCCGTTACTTTCCCGTAGAAATGCTGCGTTACTGCGTTACTAAAACCGTGATTTTTTTGCGAGAATGTCTCATGACAGCCACGTTCGTGACAACAGCTGTGTGCAGATCAACAATGGATAATATATCGAGTGCGGAGAGAGTATGAGCGTGCAGCGTTTAAAGCGTGGAAGTACTGACCTTACTTTGAGTTTGATTCCATAAAAAGTGACAAAAACATTAGTGTCCGTTGTCCGTGGGAAGAAAACTTCTTTTTACAGCGAAAAAACCCCTAAACTTCCAAGCAAGCACCGAGTGCGCAACGACGTAATGGGAAACTCACAGAGAAACTCACAGAGAAACTCGCGGATTCTTCCACTGACCGCCGCGGCACACCTGCCGCCTACCCAACTCCTGCTTTACAGGTGAAAATAGAGCAAAAGGACCGCTAGTCTTTGATCTTATTTATTTTCTGCTGTGTTTTACTTGCATCTATTTGAAAGAGTGAGTGTAAACACACACAAAAAAAATTATGTGCTGGAATGTGCAGAAAATAGGTTTAAATATTAAACAAATTTCTTCCAGTCAGAGAATGTTGCATATAATTAAATTTTTGCTTGATGCATGAAGTTAAAAGATCAAAACTAATAAAACAAGTTTTAAAAAGGGACCTTTCCTTTTGATTACATTTTGTATGATGGATTATGTAGAAAAAGTAGAATTGGGCTGAAAGAGCTATCCTTTATCAACTATTCAGGTTGTAAATCGTGTTTTTAAAAAGTAACTAAGTAGCTAAGTAATTAATTACTTTTGAAAATCAGTAATCAGTAAAATAACGGGATTACTTTTTTGGGGAAGTAATCAGTAATTAGTTACTGATTACTTTTTTCAAGTAACTTGAACAACACTGCTCACGAGTCATGCAATTTATGTGTGGTATTCAAAGCAAGTAATAATATGCTTCCAAGTAATGTTCAAAATGTATTTAAGAATAGAGAAGTACGACCTGAGAGGAAAATGCAATTTAAAGCAGCTATGCGTTCGCAGCACTCGTTAAAGCATGTGCACATCAGCTTTTGGAATAACTACAGGCAATACATATTTGATGAGTATACAAATAAAGAGATTAGGTCCATCATGTATAGTTTTTATTCTGGTTTTTTATGTTTTCCATTTCCTGATTGTTTTGTTGACATTTTAATCGTTTGAAATGAAATAAAGAAAGAACGTTGCATAGAGAACATTTAGCTTCGCAAATTTTTCTTTGTTTCAGGATTGACCATGATGTTTCAAATCCTTCTGAGCCTAATTTAAGACTGAGTAAATAAGTAGGATAGAAAAGATAATGGTATGTTTTGTGGGAAGTGGAGATGATGAAAAGAAAATGGTGATGAAACGAAAGTAGTTGGTAAATGAGCATTGATGCTGTGGGCAGCGTTGACCGTGTAATCACAATGTTCCTGTTTGATTACCAGTCAAGGATGTTTGTTGGATTTAATTTTCACCCTCTTTCCCCTCACTTCCTGCCACCTCACAACTACCCTCCATCAAATAAACCTAATTAGTAATATTAGACATATTTAGTGACAACAACAATCATACTGTGAGCATGAAAAGTCTTCCCTTGGAAGAGATGGAAGATTTTAATGCTTCTACCACAGGTTTGGAAAGTGGAAAATGTTTTTTTGTGTTGTAATAAACTAAAATGATTTTAGCTCTTATTATTCTACACGTTAGTCAAAGTGAAATCAGTGCTCCTAGACTTGTCTTTAATTTGTAATTGGACAAAAAGAGGAGCTGATTTATTTATTTTGTGTGCCCATCAAATGAAAACTCAGTCATTGCTTGCTGTGAGTCAAAAAGGGTTAACAAGCCATTTCGCACAGTTTTTTTCTTCTCTTGGATTTGTATGATGTCACGGTGGGTTGACAGCCTTATACGGGCATCAGAATCAGAACACTTTATTAATCACTGAGGAAATGATGTGGTCACAGTTGCTTCCACACAGTAAGAACAATAACTAACTAGAAGCAATCAAATAAATCAAATAATACAATAAATTACAAAGTATAACCAAATTACTCTAAGCATCGTCCTTACAACACCACCTTACGGCAGTCCAGCTCCATCCCCACAACATTGCTGGCCTTGGGATGTGTTTATTGAGTCTGTTGGCATCTGCGACCCTGAACCTGCTGCCCCAGCATGCAACAGCATAGAGGATGGCACTGGCCACAACAGACCTATAGAAAATCCTGAGCAATGTCCGACAGATGTTAAAAGATCTCAGCTGCCTCAGAAAATAGAGACGACTCTGGCCCTTCCTGTAGAGTACAGTGATGTTTTTACCCAGTCCAGTTAATTATCCATCTGTACCTGCCCCAAACAATAGTCTTTATCAAACCAGATTTTACAGTTTAATTAATTTAAAACAGTCTCTTTCAGAGAGTAACAACCTCATACTCCTCCTTAAAAATTAGATGCTGTAAATTGTAATCCTTTTGCCCTCCCTTTCTCCGGACTAAACTAGCACTGTTTACACATATTGCATATTATATGTACATAAGAAGAGCAGAAAACATCTCCAGGGTTACAAACCGACTGTTCAACTGAGGAAAATATATCTAATTGCAAAGTTTTAATATTAGATATCAGGCAGTGAAGAAGGTCCAGCAGTGCGCTTTGATGTAAATAGAAATATTTCTGCAAGTTATTCAGTGTGCGGGAGTCTCCCACCCCTACTCAAAATTATACTATTGTTTACACAGAGCATTGTTATGTAATATGAAATATTCCAAATACCCACGCAGTGATGAAACCCTGGCAACACCTCCAGAATAAAGCCAAACTTTTCACTGGGGGAAACCACACAAATTGTATAAAACAAAGCCTGAATTAGAACAACACACTGAAAATGTGAAAAAAATATGTTTCTGTAATGCTAAAGTGCAACAGAAAGCTTTGTTTTGCCTTTCTTCCGCACTGCTGCTGCCTAGTGCTCAGAGCAGTTCAGTGGATTTGTGTAGCACTGCAGGGCCTTTCCCTTACAGTGTGAAACAGCCACAGACGCTCCTTACAGATAACAATGCACTGAATTAAAATGAGCTTGAGTGCATGTGTCCTCCCTTTCATTCGATGTCCTCCATTTATGCGCTTTCATTCATAAACCCCAGCCAAACGAAGGGAGACGAATGGCTTCCTATCGGACAAGAGGAGCGCACACACACGCACACACACACACACACACACACACACACACACACACACACACACACACACACACACACTTGTACTGCATGAGTCAGTGCACTCGCTCTTTGTAATCAATGAATATTCAATGACTCGCTTACAAACACATATTGACCCTCGCTCACCTTGCTCAGCACTGTTAATGCCAAACCACTTACCTCGAGGCTCTGCTGTGATGAGACACACACTCTCCATATTACCATGTCACGCTTTGTCATCACTGTTAACTCAACACATCTGATCATTAAAGCGAGTCCTTCAACCTAAACGACCACATGAGTGGTTTGATAAAACCCCTCCTTATGAAACGTGAGAATGCTACGGTAAAGGTTCAGCTATGTTTAGTCACCAGATGAGCTCAGGTGGGTTTAAGGGTGACCTGTTCTTCTCACTTCCAGCTTCATATGTTTATTTTTGGACTCTTCTACAGTATCTTTGTACGTTTCACAGCACAATAATAATTCTTCTTTATCTTATTCTAACCCTCAGTTCATCCTCACTCCTCAGATTACAGCCTTCTGATTGGTTATTGATGCACATCAATAGTGTAGCAGGAGATATGTGACTGAAGATAAGGGCAAGCAGGTGCAGAAGACCCTTTTTAAAGAGTGCCATCATGAATACAAATAACAGACTGAAGTTCACTCTGTTGGAAACCCATCCATCCACCCCAACCTCCTCACTATGCTGACATTGTTGCCTTATAACTTGAACAGCTCACAGCCTGCAAACCAGTAAACACTCAGGATAAAGCAGCTTTTTTTGTTTATGTGACTGCCACCATGACTTTGTAACTGATGTATTTCATTGGGAAGTATATTTCCCACTTGCAGAATGTACGCATCTGTGTGAAAGTGTTTATCGATGGACAAGGCAGCCCAGAAATTTTAGTTTTTCTAAACATAAGTGCCCCAACCTAACCAGTATGTTATATTAGAATTCTAACAAAGCCATGGGCTTCCACTTTTGTTCCCATCATAATTACTACAACCACTAGGAGGTGCTACTGGGGTACAGGGAAATAATGCTTAAACACCAGGCTGGTGGACGTAGAGTCTAGCTGTGAAAACTGTAGTTAGAGTTGAAGTGTTTTAAACCTGCAGTTTTTCTAGCATCAGAAGGGGGCGACCCCTCAAATACGATAAAAAAAATAAGCAGTGAGGTTTAAGGTCAGGTTTACCTCACTTCAGTATGAATGTGCAGTCTCTAATTCACATCCACCCCTCATTCATCACATCTAGTTTCTACCAGGGCAACCCTCAACTTAAGGATCACTAATGTCAGCTACAGCCATGTTTTAAATACAGTCTATGGTTGGAATATACTCCAGTACGAACCGCCTGCTTGTTTTTTTTTTTTTTGGGGGGGGGGGGGGGGGGGTTGTTCCTCCTGAGGAAGACAGACATTTTCAAATGTCATAGCGCTATTTTGAAGTCAAGCTCAGGATTACATACTCTGTTTGAGGTCAGTGAATGTACCATTGTCAGTCTGTGATATTTCAGCCAGAACACACAGCTGTAGATTCACACTGTGTCATTTACATGCACTGACAACTGACTCGCGCTGCTGCTTTATAGCTTATTTATGGTGTCTCATTATTAGTATTGTTCTGCACTTTTATAAGAACTCCTAATTTCATTGTCAAATCAGTTAAGTTTGGTATTAAAGACATGAAGTTGTCACTTTATGTTTTACTGAAGCTTACCTTTGTGATGCAGTAGCATTTCTTACTCCTTAATACTCTTTTATATGACCTTCCATATGGAACAACACACCAAGAAGTCATGTGGTAAAGTACCTAAGATCATCTTTTTGCAGCCCATCTTCAGGAATTTGTAGTTTCATAACATCAGATCCATGCCTGACCCTGGGTCTCACATCTGCCAGAACATTATCAAACACTCCAGAGTCCTTTTTTCCTGAGTCCTTCTAAATTGGGTAGGAGCTCATTTTGGGGCCATGAACTGGCCAGCAACCAGCACAGCTGAACTGGGATATTATCAGCCCACTTCAGGTTTAAGTTCAAGTTTAAGAAGAATTATCTGAACAGCTTTGTGTATGAACATTTCTAATTTGGACTCTGCTGTATGACTGGGATGCTATTCAGTTAGAAGCTGAATGCTAATGGAGGACAACTTTTCATGTAACTCCACATCAGCAGAGCTCTGACAGCTGCCATCACTGAAGGGAACGATGCTGGTCTCCATCTTCACTCAGTGTGAGTAAAATTGTATTATGTATTGTATTGTATTGTATTGTATTGTATTGTATTGTATTGTGTGTTTCAGTGAGCAGACACAGAGGCTGTTTTAATGTGCTGTGTTTCATCTGTTTCCAGTTAGGTCAGATTCAGTCTGCAGTACTGGTTGTTTAATTTCTGCATCCTTGCTGGTGTTCAAAGCTAAAAACCAAGTAAGCAGTTTTGTTGAGAAACTGCAGTGTAAACATGAGTTTGTTTTACAGGATATTTAAAGGTGGTTTTAATAAGATGTCCTGCAAAACTTTGTCAGCAGATTAAAACTGATTTTTCGTGCCGCTTTAGACATTTGACTTTAGACATCTTGTCTGATCTTTCTTTACACCTAATGAACTCCTTTAGTGGTGGTGGAGCAAGGGAGTGTAAGACTTTATATATTAAACACACTCTTTTAAGTTTCACTAACTTATTGAAGTTCAGTAATTTATGTTTGTTTTAAACACATGACAGTGGTGGTGGGAAGTCGGTTTTTTGTCAAGTCGTTTTAAACTTCTTTTATAAATGTTTTCAATAGTTTTAAGTGTTGTTGGACAAGCAAGTGACCAGGACGTCAAACAATAGTCTATATGAGAGATGATCATTGAGTAAAAATAAGTTTTTGCAACATTCATATTTAAATTACTACGTATATGATTAATTCAAGCTCTACTCCATCCAGGAATATGTTTGATTGCTTCAAGTTTAAGGGGTGTTTTGAAAAATGCATGCAGACAGTTTTTGAGGTGTTCAACATTAGGCATGAGTCCTCCAGCCAGCTATGCAATAATGCTAAAGCAGCTGTAAGATCTTTTGCCACCTGCTTGACACTTTTGGCTTACGTATATATAACTGCATCATCCGCATACATTTGAGCAAATATATTTGGACAGACTTCAGGTAAGTTATTGATAAAAACAGAGAACAATAAGGGCCCAAGAACGGATCCTTGAGGAACCCCTGTATCACAGTCTAAATATGGAGATTTAACCCCATCTAACACCACACACTGTTTTCTGTGTGAGAGATATGAGGCAAACCACTGAAGAGCCTGACTGGAGATATTAAACTGAGTCAATATGGACAACAATATCTGATGGTTTACAGAGTCGGAAGCCTTCTTCAAATCTAAAAATACAGCTCCAACACAGGGACTCTTGTCCAGCAAGCTCTTCAAGTTCTCCACTAACATACACAGGGCAGTATCTGTGGAGTGATGGGCCCGAAAGCCAAACTGCAATGGATGTAATGAGGGTTGGGTGTTTTCTAGGTGAGCAGTGAGGAGTTTAACCACCCACTTCTCAGCTATTTTAGATATGAC
>NW_005187520.1:146401-169009 GCF_000239375.1 Pundamilia nyererei
AAATAAATATTATAATGCAAATTTGCAAAATAACAGCATATGCATCAAAATAAACTATTTCCAGCACTGCAATATGAGTCCTAAGCATCCCAGAAACGACACAGAAAGTCATAAAGTCAAACATAACTTTTAAAAACACCAGTATAGGCTCATGAGGCCTTGATGGTAAAAAACTACATTTCCGCAAAATGACGTCACTTCCGGTTTCGGCCAGGTCATGGCGGACATGCGACAGTTCACGCTGATGGACGTAGGAAGTGTTAGGAACAGCTGATCGGATCGGCAAAGCGTGTTTCTGGAATATTATGTTTTTGTTGCTGCAAGTGCTTTTAAAGCAATTTTTGCAAAGCTATATGTGGAAGGAAACTGTGACCTAGGACAAGCTGATGGCATAAGATGGAAGTACAACTTCTCGCGAGTTAATTAATAATGTTTTTCATATGCAAAAAAATTATTGCGCTAGCTTACGTGGTTGCAGTGCTACCGGGATTTTAAAATAGTTACGCAAAATGGAGCGTGTCCGCTCCGACCGGCTTTAAAGGGTTAACAGATGAAATAAAGAAAGTGTTTAAGTTACTGGCAATAGATAGAGGCTCTCTAACAATAGAGTTATTTACATAAAGTTCAATTGTATTTTTGTTTTTGTTTGAATGACAGCCAAGTAATTTATTTAGGTGTTGCCAGATAATTTTATCATTACCTTTGGCTCTTTCAATTATATTTATAAAAAAATTTGTTGTGGCCTTTCTCAAACTTCTTGTTACTTTGTTCCGCATTGAAGTAAATCTTTGTCTATCCAGAGTTAGTCCTGTTTTCAGGAACTGTTTTAGTAATTGATCTCTTGTTTTCATTAGATTCTTGTACTCTTTGTTCAACCAAGGCAGATTAGATGTTGTCTTTATTTTTTGTCGACCTCTAAAGGAGTATGTTGATATAACACCTTGACAATGCCAGTGAAGTGACTGCTACAGAATTGTGGATCATCACTACACAATAAAGGCTCCCAGTTAACTGATGCTAATGCTTCTGCTACATTTTGTCGCTGACTTCTTGGTATAAATTCATAAAAGGATCTCCTATTAGATGAACTATAAAAATGATTCTTAAGCCGTGATTTTACAAGTTTTCTAGAAAATAATATATGGTAAATGGCCTGTATTTGTATAGTGCTTTTACTAGTCCCCCCTAGGGACCCCAAAGCACTTTACACACCTGGTCATCCACCCATTCACACACTGGTGGAGGCAAGCTACGGTTGTAGCCACAGCTGCCCTGGGGCAGACTGACAGAAGCGAGGCTGCCATATCGCACCATCGGCCCTTCTGGCCAACAGGTAGGTAAGTGAAGTGTCTTGCCCAAGGACACAACGACCGAGACTGTCCGAGCTGGGGCTCAAACCGGCAACCTTCCGATTACAAGGCGAACTCCCAACTCTTGAGCCACGATCGCCCACAATATAAAATTGTGGTCTGAAATACCAGTGATAAAATTATAAGATTTAATAATTCGCTTGGGCTTATTGGGTTCTAGAGAGTTTCGTTATTCTTGTGGGTTGTTCAATGTGTTGAGTATAGTTTAAAGTCTCCATTAAATCCTTGAGTGTTTTTCTGTCCTTTTCACAGTCCCAGGTGACATTAAAATCTCCCATTATAGTTATTTCATTAGACTTATTATTTATAGTATGATATTTAAGTAATATCTGTAGTTGTTCATAAAAAATATTCTTTGCGGAAGGAGAGCGATATAATCAGATCAACGTAAATGACATTTCTGGGGAAAGAGTGATTTTAACAGAAATATGTTCTATTTCAACATCTATTGGTGAACTAAGTAAGCAGCAATCCAGGTGTTTTTTTACATACACAAGTATTCGTCCTCCTCTTGTTCCAATTCTATCCCTTCTGAATACTGTGTACTCTGGAAAGACAACCGCAGACTCAGGAGAAGAACTTGTGAGCCAAGATTCAGAGATACCCAAAATAGAAATATTGGAATTGCTTAGAATATGTTCCAGTTGCTCATGCTTTGGTCACATACTGCAAATGTTAATGTGTCCACATAGAAGCCCCTTTGGTTTATTTTTAGTGGCCCAGATTACTTTAGCCTGATTAAATGTCTTGCAGATCTTTGTTCCTCTGTAACTTTTAATAGCAGGATTTCTTGTCCTTTTGTTGACAATGCTATGAGCGTTTAATGATGAGAAACCCTTTACCGGAGACTGTAGTTGAGGTACAGCAGGTGGGGGCACAGGCAGCAGAAGCGGAGGCCCGGAAAACAGGGGCGTAAACACTATTAGTTGCAGTTGTAGCCTTACTAACAGAGATGGTGGTTGGAGCACAGTTAGTTGAGGTGGAAAGCAATGCAGAGATAGCTGTGCCCATAGGCTAACTAGGCTAATTAGTTGTAGCCAGTCCAAATCACTGATGTTTGAAATAGGTCCAGGATTTAGTTCTATATCACCAGCCAAAAGTAGCATCAGAACAAGTTTCAGAATCTCCAGGGACAATTGTGGTGTATTTAATTGTTCATGTTTACCTGTGGGTGGTCTAGCATGACCAAAATCCAAGAATCTTGTGAACAAAAGATGTTGACTCCATTTGGCTGGGAAAATGGTATAGTTATCCATCTTTCTTGGACATGTCGAACTCCACAGAAGATAAAAATGTATAAAAACAAAAAGACAAGTTGATGTCAAGATTCAGGGGTTTTTAGATTGTTTTTTAGGTGTTTTTTTTTTTTTTGCAAAAGCACAGGACCTGCCAAGCTGTGTGTCTGCACCCATTCCAGCTTCTCAGATGTGATTACTATCAAATATGAACTCAAGTTTGGAACAAAACTAAACATTTTAATTCTCCACATAATGAATGAGAACTTTTTCTCATTGTTGACAAAAATAAATATAATTGATTTCAGTCTTAGAAAGTGTGCTGTTGCTTTTTCTCCAATAAACCGCCAGCGTGTCCCAGCACTGTCACAGCACTGTCACAGTACTTTTTGGATTACTTTTGATGAGTAATGATGAAGGAAAATGTTCTGTTCTGCTTATGTTGGACCTTTTGAAACAGTTGACCACCACATTCTGCTTGAAAGGCAGATGTGTATGGAGGCCTTTTTTGGTTCAGTGCCAGTGCAGCGGGGGGAAGTGATGGGTTGGTGTATCTCCAACTGCCTTAGAGTGGTTCTCCTCATATTTACATCATCAATGTTTTTCTGTGGAGGTCTCTTATTTCAGACCATCCTCTACCTCCCTTACTTAGAGTGTCCCTCAAGGTTAAGTTTCGGTGCCTTTAATGTTTTTATCTTCTTCCCCTCCAACATATAATGAGCCCCTTCAAGGATATTTTCTATCACTGTTATGCTGATGACATTCAGTTATACATTTCTTTCAAGCCCAGAGATTTATCTGCGCTCCAGCTTGTGAATGATTGCTTAGATTCAATCAAACGTTGGATAGCTGTTAACTTCCTACAACTTAATGAGGGGAAAACTGAAGTCCTTGTATGCGCTCCTGACAGATTTTTTCCTCAGATAATGAAAGCCCTTGGTCCTCTTTCGGTTTATGTTAAATCCTCTATCAGGAATTTAGGTGTCACTTTTGACTGGACTCTCACATTGGACGGTCATGTCAAATCTCTGGTTCGGCCTTGCTTTTATCATTTAAGAAATGTTGTTAAGTTAAGCCCTATTGTGTCTCACTCTGAACATTTATATCTGCACACTTGGACTACTGCAACTCATTGTTTATGTGTCTAAGCAATTGCTCCCTGGAATGTCTGCAAGTTGTGCAAAATGCTGCAGCTAGGCTTCTGACCAAATCCTCTAAATATTCACATGCTATTCACATTGCTATTTCAGTTATACTGGCTTCGAATTCAGAGTCCATTTTAAAATCCTAGTTTTGAATTTTAGAGCTTTGCATGGACTGGCGCCAGCTTACATCTCTGATCTTCTACAGCCTTATGTCCCTAGCAGGTGAACTCATCTGATTAGGGCCTGCTTGCTATACAGCACACTAAGATGAGAACTAAGGGTGATAGAGTTTTTGCCACTGTGGCCCCTAGACTGTAGAAGTCTATCCCTCTGCACCTCAGTAGTCACTTCTAAAAAACATCTCAAAACTCACCTTTTTAGTATTTCTTTTGGTTAATTTTTGCCTGCTTATGTTGTTTGTTTTATGTTTTAGAACTTGTTATTCTATGTGCAGCACTTTGTGATTCTCTGTCTAGAAAGGTGCTATATAAATAAAAATTTTACTTACTTACTTACTTACTTTGAGGTTAGCAGACTCATCAGTGCGGACGTGCAGCCACTGAGGGCTCGGCTGGATTAAAAAGCTGCAGACGCTCGGCCCTCTGTGGCCATTTAACTCCTCTGCTGTTCAGGCAGAAACACAACTCTTCCCGAGGTGCCTTCTTTTCAGCTCGTCAATGTAAGGAGCACTCTGATCAGCAGAATGAGAACCTAATTGAGACCAGTCCATCACTTCCCCCCGCTCTACTGGCACCGAACCAAAAAAGGCCTCCACACACATATTTTAATACAAACTGATGATCAGAGGCTTAAAAACACTTTCCCTCCACTCTTCTGCAGAAATGTTAAATTCAGTGATGCTCTGAGAAAGCAGACGTTTCTCCACAAAGATTTAAGTAAACCATAATCCTGTGCTGCTGCTCACCCTTTGTTACACATGATGACGTTTTCTGTCTGGTAATACTAGGCCTCAAATTCTTGTTTTAAAATAAACATTTCAGGGTTTTGACAAGTTAATGAATTAGAAAATAACATGCAGAAATTGTGTTTAGTTTTCATTGATCCAAAAGACACTCATATATTAATCAGCACATTAAACAGTCTTAATCCAGGTAATCGGTGTGTCTGTGTGGAGTATCATGTTTGTTTTGAGGTTTATGTTAGCTGAACTTGGACATTAACTTTCCTGCCAGGTCACAGAGGGGACGCTGAGCTGGATGTTGGTCCTGGGGGAATGGGGTTCAGCTTGGCCCCTCTGACAGGACCTTCTCAGCTCTCCTTTAAGCATGCCATATCTGCTCTATCTGGGTTACCCAGTTCTGTTCGGGCCTCAGCATGCCCTAGATCAATATGGAAATCAGAGGTTTTAAATGAGCCTCACAGATGCAGATTGGAGCAGTACACAAGAAAGTTTTCTTATGTGTGACTGTGCTTCAAGTTCATGTTCAGTTCTTGTTTTTGTATAAAGTTTTCAGGTTTTCTGACGATCCAGATTCTAACATTGTATAACGTCTTTAACTGATGTGAAACTTTGGACAGTGATGCTCAGTCTTAGAGGATGATTCAGTCTCAACTACTCTGAGTCAAGTACAGGGTGGGCCATTTATATGGATACACCGTAATAAATGTGAACGGTTGGTGATATTAAAGTCCTGTTTGTGGCACATTAGTAAATGTGAGGGGGCAAACTCCTCAAGTTGGGTGGTGACCATGGTGGCCATTTAGAAGTCGGCCATCTTGGATACGACTTTTGTTTTTTCAATAGGAAGAGGGCCATGTGACACATCAAACTTATTGGTAATGTCACAAGAAAAACAATAGTGTGCTTGGTTTCAACGTAACTTTATTCTTTCATGAGTTATTTACAAGTTTCTCTTTGTTCACAGCCATTGACATGTCGAAGAGGTTAACACGTGAAACCAAGCACACTATTGTTTTTCTTGTGACATTACCAATAAGTGTGATGTGTCACATGGCCCTCTTCCTATTGAAAAAACAAAAGTCTTTTTCATTGTAGCTGAAGTCCGGGACAAACTGTGTTCCTTTTCACCACAATACGAAACGCGTAATATTTTCTCTGAATACGAGACAATTCCGTTTTTTGCGGGACGCTTGGCAACTCTAATAATTAACCTTATGAACAAAATAAAGTTCAACATCAGTAACATCATAGCACCACCCAGCTGTATAGAAACTCCATCATGCTAGCTAGCACGTAGTACGAAAAAGTTAGCATAACGAAAATAAACTCCAGCTAAACTTGGTTCATATCTGACCCAGATGGGCTGCAGGTTATAACTTCTTACCTGAAGTTCAGTTCACCTGACACTCTCAGACCAGCGGCCGCTTCGGGTCTCTCCTCTTGCCTCCCTTTTCCTTCATCCACCTGCTGGCTTCCACCACTTGCTAATGTTATTGAATCTGTGGAAGCTCCGCGATAGCCACCACACGAAGTAACGAATAACGAGCCTATCTAAATCCCAGTAACGAGTAACGCGTTCCCGGTTTTGGCATAATAACTAGTTACCGTGCTCGTTACCACAATAATAACGTAGTTACTGTAATGCGTTACTTAATAACGTGTTAGTCCCAACACTGGTAACCAGTGTGTTAAGTGGATGTGTTGTACAGGGAGATGGCCACAGACAGGAAAGGTTTCCTGTGTCGTTCAGTGGTGCTTTTCGGTAATCTCAGTCTCTCACTGAACGTGCTCCTGTGACTGACCAGCATGTCATGGAGTGGGTGGGAGGTGTTATCCAACATTGTCTTTTATCTTGGACAGCATCCGCCTGTCCGACACCACCTTGAGGTAATTACAGTAATTACAGGAAGGAAAAGCAGGACAACAAAACAATCTACAAACAGGTAAGAATGGTGGCATTGATGAGTAGCTTTATAAACATTTTACTAATGCAAAATGACATAGTATGTGTTCCAGCCCTAGAGAAATATCATGATCCTGGCACTTTTGATTTTGTGAGTTATATTTCCGCTTATCCTGTTTCTCCCATATCTCATAAAGTCTAATTCTGTGCAAGTTGTTCTTATGATTTAGTTATTTCTGGTTTTATTTTGATGGTTTCTTATCTCGTTTGTGTTGTGTTTAGTTTCACTTCCACTATCTTCTTTTCCCTGATTAGTTTCAATTGTGTATCTCACGCATCTCCATTGTGCCCCAGTCACCCTGCTGTGTGTATTTAAGCCTGGGCCCCAGTCAGGCCTTTGTCTGTTTGCTTACATTTATGTTTCTTAGTAATTGTGTTCAGACAATTTTGGATTCCTGCTATTTTTTTCATTGTTTTTTTCTGGTACCTGTTTTGAACAAATTCTTCTACATCATCAAACAAAAACAAAAACAAAAAAATGGATTATATAGATAGTCCAAGGATCCCAAAGATATTGCAAAACGCCAGTAAAAAGAAATATATCCTGTACAGAGAATTTATAAAGTGCAGACCTAAAGAAATGTGAATGATGATTTTAATAAATTCTTTGTAAGTTTCAGATGAGACCTAGCTGATAAAATTACTGCTTTGAGAAAGAGCAGAGGAGCAAATAGAAGAAAAATCCTAATTAAATGTTTCTAACAGCACAAGAGGAAAATACAATAATTGATGTTGTAGAGAGATGTCAGGACAAAATCTCAACTAACTGAAATGGTATTGATATGAAAACTGTTAAAAATGTAATTGAATGATTTTAAAAACCTCCAACCTTCATTTGCAATCTGTCATTATAAGGCGGTACAATTCCGAACAAAATGAATAGGCCTGTTTCTCTACACTCACGATTCACCCAAACACTAGTGAAATACTTTATTGATAGACTGGATAAATATTTAAATGAACACAAACTATTAATAGAGAGTTGACATGGATTTATGTCAAACTGATTAATGTTTAATGCATTAATTGAACTAAATGAAGAAATCACAAATTGTATCAGTCAAAGAACGTATGCACATGGAGTCTTTATTGACTTGAAGAAAGCTGTTGACACACTTGCCAATCACATATTAATTGATAAATTGGAAATGTATGGTATTAGATGGGTGGCGTTGGACTGGATGAAAAGTTACATAAACAACAGGCAACAGTTTATGAAGGTGGGAGAACATTAATCAAACTTTTAAACCTTGCTTGTGGAGTTATATGGGGTCTAAACCTCTAGATCATCAGATATATTGCGGTTCATTTTATTTGCAAATGATACAAATAATCTTTATCATGGAGAAAATTCACAGCAGCTTTTAGTAAATTCACATAAGAATTTACTAAAAACAAATTATCACTGAATTTAAGCAAAACTAAAATTCTATCCATCCAACCATATTTTTCCACTTATTCGGGGCCGGGTCGTGGAGGCAGCAGCCCAAGCAGAGAAGCCCAGACCTCCCTCTCCCCAGCCACCTCCTCCAGCTTATCCGGGGGGACACCAAGGCGTTTCCAGGCCAGCGTGTCCTGGGTCTGCCCCGGGGCCTCCTCCCGGTGGGACATGCCTGGAACACCTCACCCAGGAGCCATCCTTGTCAGATGCCCAAACCACTTCAAATGACTCCTTTCAAAGTGAGCAACAGCTGCTCTACTCTGAGCCCCTCCCGAATGGCCGAACTTCTCACCCTATCTCTAAGGGAGACGCCAGCCACCCTTCGGAAGAATTTCGAAATTCTAATGAAGTTTTTTTTATTTTAAATTTCAAATATCTATATATTTGAAATATCATTATCTTAAAAATGTTAAACATGGAGAATGATTTAAGCAGCATTTGAAAATGTGTGCATAATATTTATGAGCTACTGTAACCTTTCACCCAAAGAAAAAAGGCCACAAACAGTGAGGCAGATATTTTTATTCAGCACTTTATGATCAAGTTTACAACAACAGGACAGCAAATTCTAAAACTCAATTACACATTTTCTTAGGGCCTGGTTATTTAAATCCAAATCACTTTCATGAATCCATCACGATATGACAAACATAATAAAGTTTACATAAAACAATCCAGCAGGTCGAATGTATCAGAGAAAATCTTTAAAAAAAAGAAAAAGTGCAGACCAGCTTTCATAATAATGAATTTAGCCATAGTATTTTAAATGTAATGTAAATGTAAAATGCCATATCATAATACTATAAAATAAAATATGTTGCATGGGCAGAGGTAATTTAAAATGAAAATCCTCCAGCAAAAAAATCTCTGCTTTTTCTAGAAACGTATACAATCACAAAAGTCAAATTCTTTCACAATATTTATAATGATGGTTTTATTAAGAAAACATGAGGTTTCTGCATTGTATTCATACTTCAGTCTTTTATGTTTAAAGTTTAAATGGTTTACAAGCATTAATTACATTAAAGAGGAGATCAGTGTGCTCATTTCCAACTCCAGAGCTTTCTTCTCAGGCTAGTAAAGTAGCTTAATGTGATATCTAGTATTTTTACTATTATTTTTTTTAATCCTCTGAGAAACAGGCTACTGTCACTTTAAGGCCCCTCCCCTCTCTTAAAACTTATCTTATGATTAGCCAGCTTTCAGAAGCCAGTTGAGGGGCGGCACTTGGAGCTTGTGATCTGTACTAAAAGTACTTTTCTTTACAGGGATTACATTTGCATACCTCAGTATTTAAAACTTTGGCCACGTTTAACATGAATGTCTAATGCTGTATTATAAAATATATGACAGAGAATAAAGCCTCTTTAAAGTCTGAATACAGCAGGTTATGTTTGCTTGCAGCTACTCAACAGGTATAAAAGAGAAACAGAAGTATTACACAACCAGGCAGTTGTTGACAGACATATATATTCATCATATTGTAAAAAAGAAAAAAAAAAAGAGTATTACATCTATATTTACATACAGCAATATGTGTGTTTAGAATTTTTAAATAAACAGCTTATATGGAGCAGTAAGTGAGAACATACTGGAGGGTATAAAAAATAGATGGCTCTTTCCTTCCCTGCTGTCACTCAGTTATTATTTGGATCACAACAACCTGAGATCAACCAGTGCCTACATTAAAGGGACTCCACTATGTTTTTCAATGAGTTTAAATCCATTTTTAACAATTTAATTTTTCAAAGTTTGTTGTTTTTGTTGACAATAAACTATATATATTTTTTTAACATTTAGGATTCAGATAGGGCTGAATTTGATCGATCATTTGTGCCTTCTCTCTGTAGGTTTGAGTCAAAGCAGTCCTGTAAATTGAGCTGTTCCAGTATGTTTAGCTGGTGGACTTTGCTGGACTGTCAGGTGGATTTAGAAAAAAAAAAGAAGAAAGAAATCCAATTTGCATGCCAATCTGAGCTCAGATGCAGATTATTTAACAGGTACTCACAGTTCTTAAACAGCTTTACGGAAGATGATTTATTCAAAATTACAGAAATGACTATATAATTATAATAATATGCTGCACAATTATCATTCAATCCTTTTTTTAAATATATAAACGTATGGTTAAAAATAATAAGTGTCAGATGTTTTAATGGTTTTGGATTCTTGTGTTGAATAAAATCAGACTGTAAATTTAGTGGAAAGTCTGTGAGGTGTTATTTGCTAAATTTTAAAAACTTTTCTCAGATTGTGCTGATCACCAGCTGATCACCAGCTCTAGCTACGAAAGTCTTCCCTGCAGCGCCAACAAACCCAGAACCTCCGACTTGTCTTGTGCTTTGTTTTTATTTAATCCCAAATCTGCACTTTAATTTCTACTTTTCCTCAATGAATTTGTTGCTGTAAAACCAGTGATTCAGAGTGCAAGACCTACAGCCCTGAAAAAAGGTTTTTACAATCTTGGACTTATTTATTTATATTCCCTGTTTTGTCCGTTTCTTGTGTTGGAATGTTTCCTCGTTTTGATCGCATGAACATCGTCATCTCTTTAGCGTCCAGTGTAAATGAAATCTGAGAAAACAAAGGGACAAAAAAGGGAAAAAATGACTATGATTTATGTGTGCTGCAGACAAATACACAGTTTCTACTGAAATATATAAATGCAGTTTCAGTTCAACTGTCAAACACAGAAATGGGACAGTTCACGTCCACAGGTGGACTGTTTCATTTCTGGGCTCCGATGACAAATGTTAGAAACAGTCTCACCTCTGCAGTACTCAGGGTTGAAATTTTCATAGATGGGGTAGAGAGGGTTCTCCTGTTCGCTGCGATGCTTTCTGGCTCTTAGGACATCCCGAATACACTGATACAGGAAGGCATACTGGCACTGCAATGCAACAAGACCGTTATAATGTTGTAATAAACACCTTCCGGTGCTTTTAGAGCATTCACTGCAGAATTCATTCATGTCCCATGGAAAACACAGACATTAATTTCACTAACCAATAATTTGTCAGTTTCCATCAATAACCTTTTTTATTTCTGACAAAAACACGATGATAACAAAATAAAAACTAATGCAAAAGGACAAAATACTATTGATCCTTTTGTCAGCAAATAAAATTGAATTGACTAAAACACATGATTAAGACTAAATCTAAAACTAAATCAGCTTTGTTTTTTCTTTTTTCTTTCCTTTCCCTCAGGTCATCTGGATCCGTTTTTTTTTTATCAGTTCCCAGTCAGAACCAGACACGGAGAAGCTGCATTCAGCTTTTATGCTTCTTATATCTGGAACAAACTCCCAGAAAGCCTCAGATCAGTTGAAACACTCAGTTTATTTAAATCCAGGTTGAAGACTCACCTGTTCTCAACTGCATTTGAATAAAACACCAAATCCACACTTTTAAGCTTAAATTTCAAAACTTAAATTTTAACTGCTGATATCTACTGTTCTGATTTTATCTACTGTTTTGCTTTTTTTTTGTTTGTTTTTTATTAATTTTAAATCCATCCATCCATCCATCCATTCGCTTCCGCTTATCCTTTCCAGGGTCGCGGGGGGGCGCTGGAGCCTATCCCAGCTGTCATGGGGCGAGAGGCGGGGTACACCCTGGACAGGTCGCCAGTCTGTCGCAGGGCCAACACACATTTTAAATCATGCTTTTTATTTGTTTTTGTTTTTAATGTCTCTGTAAAGCACTTTGAATCACCTTGTTGTTGAATTGTGCTATATAAATAAACTTGCCTTGCCTTTATTTGTTTGATCCAGGTTTGATCAAGATTGACAATTTAGTATTATAACGACAGTAATTGGTAGAATTTTCAGACTACCATATTTGATAGCTTCCATTGTTAATTTTTTCTCACGTTTTAATGATGTAGCTCCAGTTTAGTCTAAAATTCTCATTGTAATATTAATACTTGAACTTGTTTTTTATGTACAATAGTATTTTTTTTTGATTTGCTACAAACTGGTTTGGGTGTGGTAACGTCATCATAAACTGTTTTTTCAAAACCAATTTGCATTCAATATTTACTAAAAAGGAGGATAACATCCTATTTCTAAATCTTTATTGGTAGTTAAATTCTAGATTAGGTCAATATTTCCTGATGTTTCTTGTCTAATAGTTTCAGTTTTAATGATGTATTACCATAAACCATGCAGATTTATCAAAAGCCAATAAAATCTGGTTTCTTTTCTTCCAATTATTTGTTTTTTTGCGACTGGTTTATTTCAAAGTCTATTGTTGTTTGCCTTTGCTTCCATGTGGGACTATCCTTAATCATATTCTAATAAGTAAAATTGAAATAATGACTAAAATACCTGCTAAACATAATGAGATGAACTGAAGTGCTACAATCACTGGTCTAAGTGGGAGAAATGTCTGGTGTACAAGTTGAAATCAAATAATCAAACGAATGTCCTAGAATTCAAAGCTAAATACTTAAATATTTGAATGTAGCTCTTACCTCAGTCTGGACCATGTGCTGGCGGTGCAGGCGGAGGTCGAACACACAGCCGTAAAGGTCGATGGTTCCTTTGGAGTCCAGCTGCTGCAGAACCCGATCCAAAGCAATGAAGGTCCCTGTGCGCCCGACTCCAGCACTAACAAGCAAAAACATCCAGTTATCAATGATCTTAAACAGAGAATCAAAGAAGGTTCAAGGACTCAATAGTTCACTTTTTTGGGGGGGGGGGTTCTAATGGCGGGATTCTGTTAACTCACAGCCAATCAGATTTCTCCCTGAGGACAGCCTCAAGCATCTACCTGCAGTGAACGACGGTGGCTCCGGTGCTGGGCGATCGGTCCACATAGTCCCGGGCTGTCCTGACAAACTGGATCAGGGACTGGGTGCTCTCAGGGACGCCGTGATCAGGCCACACCGTGTAGTGGAAGTGACGCAGTACCCGAGGATAACTGCAGCTGCTCTCCTGTCCAGGTCAATAATGGATTTATTAGGATTGTTATCACCCATAGCGACATTCAAGGTCTGGATTTTGAGGCTTTAGATATAATGTAACATAACGACATAACGTTTCAACATAACATAGTGGAAATCAACTTTTTCATGGCCACACCAAAAACATGCAGAAATAATCAGAATAATCCTTCTGTAGCCTCTCGATTCACCCTCTCCATGAAACAAGGGTGGTTTCATGGAGGTTAGCTCCTCCCCTTTTAACAGATATTTGTACAGCAGGTGGGTGGACTCTCTGTCACAGAGATAAACATACTGTATAAGGATATCCCCTTAAAACCTCAAATCTCTGCAACTTTACAGACATTGTTTGGCCATGTTTATCACATGAGCTTTATTTGGAGAAGTTATGAAAATGAAAGCTTCACAATAAGTATATCCCTTCTTCATTCTTTAGATATTACTGCTTTTCTACATTTTTACGCTGGAATAAAAAACGAGAGTAAAAAGAAACATACCGAGGTGATCTTGAACTCTCGGATGGTCCACTCAGGCAGGACAGACTCTGACAGCATCTGAATGACCAGATCACCGTAGTACAGAGGCTCTCTGTCTGCAGGCCAGTACTGGTCACACTTCACCTGGAAACACAGCATTCATATAGTTTAATTACTTCTCAGGGTTGAGTTTATCTTCCTTTGCTAACCTGTGAGAAGAATCTGGAGCTCTTTTCAGCTTGCAATCAAAGCTCATAATTTCAGTTTCATAATGGTTCCACTCAGGTGGACATTTTGATCAAGCGGACGCCTCACCCGTCCTTTCTCCACACACTGGGTCACCATGATGATGTTGTAGACGCCGTGCTCCCACACCATCCGCCAGAAATCATCTTTTGTGCCCGGGAGCGGCCCCTGGCTGGCAATGTACTCCCTGCGGTAGTTATTACCCTGCACATGTAGGCAAGAGAGGCGGTATTAGTGTCATTGTCAGTGAGTGTGCTCAGTTTGTGCTTTTTAGCATGTGCTCATACAGGTATGTAGCTGGCGTTGATGTAATCGGAGCAGGGGTCGTCCTCCAGGTACGACAGCTTCACTCGGGTAGAATCATCTAGAAAAATGAAGAAATAAGTCACCAGCGGCTTTCATTATCTTTAACGTGTAGTTTAAACTAACTCTAATGCAATGAGTACTGAACTGGTTTAATAAATGTTGACTGAATTCCTCCCACTACATCCAGCATCCACAGAGCAACGTAACCATAAGGCGTTTTAGCTCCATTTTTGGTCTCCACCTGTTCTTATAAATAATTTCTGGGTTTTTAGCTTCTTAAGGTTTCTCTTTCTTCAAAAGCTGTAACTGTCTGCTGTTTGCTGCTGAGCTGGGCACTTTTAGAGGTTATTTATTAAGTAGTCATTTACCTAAAATCAGTTTGAACACCCAGAACTAAAAGTGTGAAGGCTATAAAAGCACCACAGGGCGACAGCCAGACTCTGACTCTGAAGTATTGCTAAAGTTTTCTTGTTTCTTGTTTTCTGTGTTTCATCATTGTAGAAGTTTCACTAAAATGTCTTTTTTCAATTTTTTTTTATCAGTTAACCTTTATTAAACTGTCAGTATATAGAAAAAAGGCCAATCAGTTTGGTAGTGGTAGTGTGGTAGTCTTGAGAGGAAAAATCAGGGATAAATTAATATTTATTAATATTTATTAAAAATTGTTTGCCAGTTTTTGGATAACATTAAAAATTTTGGATTAAAACAGGTTTAACTGATGCTCTCAGTCATTCAGTTATTCTTATTTTTTTCTTGCAATTTTAATAAAATTTATATCATCTTATTGCAGCTTTGCAATAATACTAAACATCAGATTCGCACATTTAACCTTAAACCAGCCAAAAACGAACAATTATGAAAATTGCCCAATTAAATTTCTATCAGTCTACTTAGTGAAGAAGCAACCATCATTTTGAGCTACTGAGGGCATATTTGTAAAAGCAATAAGCGCAGATTCCTTATAGTTTAATCAATATGGTCACATTAATGTTTCACCATAGGGTAAAGGATGCAGTTTATGTCTGATGGTGAAATTCTAACACATCCACTCCAGAATAAGTAATGAAAACAGCGTCTCTCACAGCTTTCCTGAGGTTCTTATTATTGAATGTGAAAGATGTGTGAATGCAAAACAGACTCAGTAATGACTCATTTCACTGAGAGAGAGAGAGAGAGAGTGAGTGTGTGTGTGTGTGTGTGTGTGTGTGTGGTGTAAGTGTGTTTACTTCTCTGACAGTTAATTATAGAGGTGATGTTGTAAATGTGGCACCTCAAGTCATAAATCTGATTTTTTTGCAGTTAAAAATAACGGATGCTTAATTACTTTATTTTAAACTGAGGATACTTCAGAAGGAAAAACTTTGAAAATGACAAATTGTGGATGTGGAAATTACATTTATAATTGCGTAAAACAGATGTACCAAACAATCTTCATGTGATTAGAAATCTGTCTGTATATCACTCCCATAGCAAAAAATCAATGAACTAACATTTCAGACATTTAAAACTAATTTGGCATCATCCCCAACGACGCAGACAGAAAACAGTTTCACAGATGTATCATAATTTTAAACATTACATTTCACAGATGATTCATTAATTGAGTAATAACAATTAAAAAATCAACTCTTTTGTGCTATTTCAAGCAAATGTTATTGTTACCTGAGTAAAGATTGCGTCATTCAAGGAAATTCAGATTCCGTGTCATTATTTAAAACCGCTCCTTTCTTTTTCTTTCTTTCTTTTTTTTTAATCAATCCATCCTTAATATAATTTAGCTGTTTTTCAGCCCATCATCACACCACCTTTGAATGAGCAAAAATTCAGTTATGCAAATTCATTAAACTGGACTCGGATACGAGGGCTGAAACTTTAAGATCAATTAAATTTGGCCAGTTGTTGGTATCAGCTGATCAACTGGTTGGAGGACATACCATTTTATAGTTTTTAATCTGCTGGTTGGAAAAAAGATGCTATGCGAAACTATTTTGTGACGTGTGGATAATAAATAATATAGAGGACAATCTGCTTGGGTGGCTAAGAAATGGAAACAAAAAGCTAATTAAATGAGTAAATATTCCATATAGATGCTGTATTTTCAGTAGTATTGTGTAATTATGAAGGCTTTTATCACCTCAAGCCTCAGAGTTCATCCTTGTCACCAAGGGAACAGGTGCTGCCTCATTAAAGCTCTTGACGATGTGATAATTGCCATGATTTCCACTTTGATTTATTTTTCTTTCTCACTGAGGGACTTGAAGGGTTGTCAGCTAACTGTTATGTGGAGTGACTGTTTTTTTTTCTTTTTTCTTTTTAAGTTTTTGAGAAGCAAAAAAGCTTTAAAGCTAAAAACTGCACTTACATGGCAGGATGTTGTTGTAGCGGTTCTTTCCTCGGTTTTCCGGCACTCGGGCGACATCCATCGTCTGGTTACGGCCGACATCCTTCAGATCCTGAACAGAGATGAGAATAATTACATTTGTACAGTTATAAACATCAGGACTTTGTGACTAACAAGACCAGCCAAAATCTGCTTTTGAAGAAAAGCAGTGCCATTCCTCATCAGAGTCATGGTACATTACTTGACCTTTAAGTTTCAGAGAAGCAATGATTGAAAAGCAAAATTGTTCTGAAAAGGCAGGCAAGTCAAACCAACAACCAACTGGCATAAGCATGAGCCCAGAACAAGCAGTTTGATTTGCTGTGAAGTTGGTACACAATTGGAAGACTTTCAAGGTTTTTGAGTGTAAGATGGGTATCCAAAACCCAGAGTTATTCCAACAGAGTGATCTGATGTTATTCAACTGAACTGTGAAGCACTTTGATGCAGTTTAAAAGACCTATTTTGTTTTATTTTATCAGTGACTGTATATCACAGAAGTACTTGTTTTTTTTTAATTTACCTGATTTAATTTAAGTTCATTTGTTGTTATTAATACCCACACAGTCAAAGGGACTGTGTGGGTATTAATTTTTCCTTATTTTATAGTTTTAAAGGTGCTCAATGATGTCAAGAGAGTGAGCCGTGTTTGGTGAGGAAATAAATGGCTGCACCCGTTAGAGACTCTTCTGTCATTCTTAATGCCAGGGGCTGCTACAACAGTGATTTAATATTATTAATATGCAAAACCTCTGGTAAAAGAAACAGTGTGTCTTTCTGTCTTCCTGAGATTTAACACTCCAAATGAAAACTGAAGACATGCCCAACAAACAAATAGTATGATTGATCAGGTTCTTGAACACACTTTTGTAATAATTTTCATACACTTACCTCAAACTCTTCAGAAAGCAAGTAGTTGGAGTCGGCCTGCAGCTTGGTCAGATGCGACTCGAAATGGGCCGCTTTGATAGGACTGAACAGAGAAAGATAGACAAATACTCAGCAAAAGGTATATACTGGAGGTAGAGTGGTGATTTTTAGCCATTTCAACAAATTAATTACATACAAAGTTTCAGAAATAAAGCCTAAACTCTCACCTGGTGATCCGACGGTTACTGCAACAGAAGATTAAAAAATTGAATTAATTCATGTGACAGTACAATAAGGTGGTGAAACATAGGTTGGTTTATAAAGGTGGGTAATCAACTAGACAGTAACACAAACATAATACAGGAGTGAAAATGATACATTATGTATAGTTTTATCGCCTCTTGTAACATTATGCAGTAAGAGGAATACAATATGGTTCTGTTATAGCAATATTTCCAGTCTAGTAGACAGTCAAAACATCTCTATTATTTAATTCTTTATCTATTACTTAATTGTGTTGGTGAAGTCTTTATCAAAGAAAAAGCTGCATGTAACAGTCCAAAATGTATGCTCTCCTAGAGCTTTCTTTTTCTAAAACAGTCCAGCGAGCTGGATTGGAGTCCTTGTTGTGCTAATTCTGGCCCCTGGGCCTTACATTTGACACCCTTGTTCTAAAATGTCATTGACTGTGATTTTATGCAAAAGTGGGGTTTAATTTAATCATCTATAACTTAGCTGGTTCAATCAACACTTAAAACATCTCATATACTCAGTCAAAGAAAACCTTACATTTGTGACCTTAAAGTCATTTTAATTCATGGCCCACAAGCTGAGGTGGGCTGGCCTATCCTGTGACAGAATGATGGACAGGCTGAGATGTCTGACAGACGTGTAATATGAAAGATACCACAACAACAGCCTATTTTTACACATTCGTTGGGTTTAAAACACTTGCGTCTAATCACATTACTGCAATTTACACGCCTTGCAAAGCTGTCCCGTAAGCTGAATTGGACCCTCTGGTCGGTTCTGGCCTAAATAATGCAGGAATTTTTCATCTGCGATTTGTTTCCAAGTGAATTTGAGATCTGATAATCACTGCTACCAGCAAACGCAGAAGAGCATCGTCTTTATGTCCAGTTAAAAAACACGCTGTAACTGTAAGCTGGGGTCATTTATGAAGCACAGAGAAGCTTTGTTTCTACGCTCTGTTACATTTGTGGTTGATGAGCTGTGGCCAATATACAAATGTATGCAGACACACACACACACACACACACTAATTAACAGATGCTGCGGCCTGTGGTGGGTGAATGATGAGGTAATCTGAGAGAGGGAGCGAGCACTTTATTGGAAACTAATTCTTCTTCACACACTCACATATTGGACGTGGGAGGTGTTGGAAACTAATCTCTCCCTCTCTCACGTACTGAAGAAGAATAATTATAGATGTGCCGTGCGCACAAACTTACCTCCGGACGCCCATATACATCCCTGAAGTTGGAACTTCTTTCCACATGCTCATCCTCACCACCGGGTTCTCCTGCACAGCCCTACACAGAAAATATCAGCACTGATTAGGAACATTAAGATCAAAGAGTTAAACCAATGAAAACATTTGAGCCGTGCCCTCTACGCTAATAAACATGTTCACCAAATCACAACTAATTAACTCTGTAAATTAGCTTAACAGCTAAATGACTGTGAGAAAACTGATGTGACATTTTGGAGCTAATTTTCTGTTCAGGGCTCTGTTGTGGGGCCATAAATGTTACATAAAGTCATGAAGCCAGTCGGAAATTTCACACTGATGCCACAGAGACAACGCCCCATCCAGAGTTAGTGGCATTGATGGTGTAGTATTAAAAAAGAAATGTGTGTTATCTCAGATATGCTTTAAAAAGCTGTTAAAGTGTCCATCATTTTGACTTATACAAGAGGAAATCTGCAAACAGAAGAACAGATTCAACTTAAAGGTAAAAAAAACTCTAAGCTGTAGTTAAAAAAAAGTTTACTATTCTGTTCTTAGTCTGAAATAGAAAAACTTTTAAACTTAGCCAAATTATATTCTCCTTTTTCTTTGCACAATCTTAAACTGTCAGATGGTCCAAACAAACATGATGGTAAATGGTCTGTATTTATATAGCGCTTTACTAGTCCCTAAGGACCCCAAAGCGCTTTACATATCCAGTCATCCACCCATTCACACACTGGTGATGGCAAGCTACATTGTAGCCACAGCCACCCTGGGGAGCACTGACAGAGGCGAGGCTGCCGGACACTGGCACCACCGGGCCCTCTGACCACCACCAGTAGGCAACGGGTGAAGTGTCTTGCCCAAGGACACAACGACCAAGACTGTCCAAGCCGGGGCTCGAACCGGCAACCTTCCGATTACAAGGCGAACTCCCAACTCTTGAGCCACGATCGCCCCACATGACCACAGGTTCAAATAATGAAGTAAGTGTTTGAAAACGGTAGAAGCCAGCAATCCAGTGTTTGGATCTCAGCCTAATCCGGCTTCATCAACAACTTTTCCTATATTTCACTTTGTTTTTAACTTGACTACAAACTCTGGCTTTCCCGCTTTGTTCTGATCGGTTTAATATTTGTTTTGAAGATTATGTAATCTGTTGTTATATTAATATTTCCCCTCTGTGTCTATCTCTGCTCCACTCCGTGTGTGAGAAAGTGCACTCAACGTGAAACTGTGAGCAGGGAAAGGATGCGCTAACATGACCAACTGGAGTTCAGCACCTTCATAAATCTCTAAGAGAAAAAAACCTAGATGATTTAATTTGAAAATCATTCAAATACACAGCTGTGTTTTAAACTCCCAAACACTGACTCATTCAAAGCTCCCGTAGTGGAGTTTCAGATTAAAGAGCAGGAAATGAGCAGCACATGTTTTGGCTGATCTTACACTTCCAAGCGTCCTTGAGGTAACTACAAGCAGAACGCCTAGTGTACTCACACTTTGCGTAGCCTCTGTCTGTAGGCCAGCAGAGAGACGACTGCCACCATCATACCAATGAGGAACATGCCAGCACTCAGACCCTCCACCACACCACCTAGAGGCTCTGACAAAGAACAACACATATCGGGAGATAGCTGAGGTTAGACAGACCAGCTGTGATGTTTCAGCTTTTACTTCATGTGCCCTTGAGTGGAAGGTGTAGATAAAACATCTGTGTCATATTAATGCGTCAAAACTCAAAGACAAATTTTTAAAAATTTAGATGAGATGGTCCCAAAAATTCATTAATTCTACTCATTGCTATCCTTAGTTTACGGAAAAGTTAGGTTTGGTTAAACTCAGGTAAGATTTTTTAAAGAAAAAGAATAAAATCTTTAATCATCAGTGAAAATGGTCGGCCGTCTCACCTGCGTGCGTCCGGAGTGGCTCTGACAGGTAAGTGTCAGTGAAGAGTGGCTGAGAAAACTCTCTGTGGTTCTCGTCAAACAGTCGGGTGAAGGCTCGCACGCTTAGCCTGCGCGAGCAGACACACACACACACATACACGGTCAGTAGCTGAGGGGAGGTGTTTCTGTGCTCAGTGGCACTTCAGCAGCATCAGTTTCTCATTACCTGTATGATGTTTTGGCTTTCAGTGGCCCGTCACAGAAGGCACCGTAGCTGTCACTCAGATAGAGGTCACCGTCATGGTAATGATCACAGGATCCCCCCAACCGGTCTCCTCCTGCGCCCAGGTTCACCTCCACCACCTGATCAGGTATTGATTGACCACATTAATATATTGACAGATATACAACCAGCACAGTTCTTATTCAGAGGGTGACTGTGATCATTTTTTTAACTTCTTCACTTTTTTAAAAATTATCTTAAAAAATGTAATAAAATTAAATATTTTAATTCTAATGTCTTAAATTTTAATTATGCAAATAAACAATAAATAAAAATGTTCTTCGTGAAGATCAGAATCTTGAGTTTAATCAGCACCTTTATAATGACTAAAGGTTTGGTTGTTTATGTCAAGTCTACAGAAAACAAATATTTTGTTTGCATTTTTAGAAAAGTTAGAAAAAGATCTATTTCAACATGTAATTTGCAGATTACCTGCCCAGCAGAACTCTCAGTGTCCTGTGGACAGCGGCTGGGGAAGTAGGCAGTCTGATAGGCTCTGACGGATGAGTTGCTGATGTAGTCGCGGTATGAGGGCAGTGGGTGGCGCTGTTCTGGCTGCAGCATTTCATTGGCTGTCAGAAGAGACAAAAAAACGTGTCTACCTCCAGTTTGTCTGTCTGGAAATGAATGTAAGTCAAAGTAATGTAAACATGTGTTGGTGTGTTTGTACCATCAGACTCGGCCACGATCACGGTGAAGTATCGGACGGCTCCGTTGGTGTCGCTGAACCAGGAGCAGTTAAAGCGAAACAGGATGGAGGATGACTTGATTTTCGATGACCTTTTGGTGACACATACACTTTGAGGTGGGACAGGAGGGCCTGAAAGGTGAGAGGACTGGTTAAACAAATATAAGTGCCATTTTGACTTTTTATTGAATATATTTTTAGCTCATAATAATTGCAGTAATCATTTTAAAAATTAAGTTGGAATTTTTGTTTATTTTCTCAAGATTTGGACATTTTATCAAGCTCAAACTATTTTATAACTGTGAAATTATCATATGACATACATGATTATTCATGGCATTTAAAAATATTGTAATATTAATTGCAAAATAAACAGCACATTGAAATGTTTTTTCTGAAAACTCTGAAACAAGAAATGTACAAAAGTTTATAAAAACAAAAATTCTCAAAAGAGAAAAACAATATTATGCTTCCACAATCAGCACAATAGTATCACATGGTGATCATCACTACTAGTATACCACAACACTGTGAAAAGTATATAAAAATATAGTTTTGTTGTTTCTGAAGAAACTGGCTTTTCCAGTTTCCATTCGCTCTTTCTCCCAGTTTCATCCTTAGCTTTCTCTCTTCCTGAAATGCCACCTATAAAAAACTTGTGGATTTTCTGCCTTTTTCTGTTTCCAGTGCGCTTGTGTCAGGATGATTTATAATGCAACACAAGCACAAAGAGGGAGGAAGAGATGGACGTGAACTAAGGGGGGACAAAGAGAAGAAAGGAAAAGGTTTTAGCAGAGGAGAAAAGTTTCCAGAGTGTTTGGGGTCATGGTGACTTTTTCAAAAAGGGCAAAGAGAAAAATAAAGTGACACTTCAAAGATTAAGAACCTGTGTGTGTGTCTCCTTCCTTCATTATGAACACACACACACACACACACACACACACACACACACACACACACACACACACACACA
>NW_005187520.1:169029-180074 GCF_000239375.1 Pundamilia nyererei
GACTGCACCAGATGTTCAAACTCGGCCTAGTTAGATAGAATCATAGGAGGAAGTGTGCTATTTAGAGGTTTTAGACCCTTAATAAATTAAAGATAACGCCTTTTAGTTCCAATTCAGTGTAAGGTATAGCTACATACATATACAGCAGAAACAAATGGGTTTGACAGCAAACACGGAAAACCAGATGATGTCGAGTCAGATCCCTTCTGTTTCTCTCGGGCACCCATGACAGGATCATGAAGTCATGAAGTTGGCTTATTCAAATAAGAGCTGGGTTTTAGAGTGAGTGAACAATCAATCACAATTTAGTTTGCTTGTAAAATGACAAACGTGACCTTAAACCTTAATGTTATTAGTGAAAAAACTCATGGCGAGTTCCCTAAAATGTGAACCACAATCTGGGAGTGAATTATGGGTGGACAGCTGACGGGCAGCTGTGCCAAAGTCAGTGATGTAAAAAAAAATGTCTGCTGGACGCTTTTCTTGGACTTTCAAGTAAGGAGAAATCTGTTCACAAGAGCTGCTTTATGTTGCTTTAAGTTAGTCATGGGCTGCTAGTTTGACTCATGGTAACTGCTAATTGAGTATTTCTAGCTTGCCATGTGATTACTGGTTATTGTTGATGTGTCAATCACAGCAGTAAAGTCAAACATTGAACACTGAATCCCGCCTTAGCATTCCACCCGCTCCTCCAAATGTGATTGTGTTTGGCTACAGAAACCCAAGATGGCAGTGGACATAAAGCTTAACTACAAGTTAAAAACATTTGAGCGTTTTTAAGGAATTAGTTCAGAAAAGTATAGAATAGTATAATGCCACTGAAACAGGTAAAGAAAACTGACTATGCACAAACTTGGAGTAAAGTCAGTCTTCAGTTCCCTCTTTGTTTCCCAGGTGAGCAGTCCTACTTAAACTGAGGTTTTATTTAAACAACCAAATCCAACACTTTACCTGAGGGGAATATTGGTGTGTGTATGTATGCTTGTCTATCTATCAATATGAGGACCAATGAAATTTAATGAAAAGTGAGGACTGTTCTGGGTCAGTCCTCACATGCTTAAAGGGTCTTAGTTCAGGGCTCAGGTCAAAAAGGATTAGGTCCAGGTTAGGTGCCTGAGACTGCCTTATGTAAATGAAGATCCTTGTAAGTGTGTGCTTAAACTCACGGTCGATCATAGTGACGGTGGTGTGTGTCACCGGCGGGCTCGTCTGTCCGGCTGATGATACTCTGACCGTCACAGAGTATTTCCTGTATGGCTCCAAGTGGTCCAGTGTCACCGCTGTGACGCCTCCCACTAGCTTCAATGCTGAGATCAGCTCCCGGTCATCGTAGCGCCGACACTCAACCTCGTAAGAGTCAAAGTCAGCGTGTGGAGGTGACCAGGAGCAAGAGAGGGAGGAAGAGGAGAGAGGGAAGCAGTGGATGGACTTTAGAGAAGATGGACCTAGAAAAGAGGAGATAAGGACACAAGGAGAGGGAAGAAGTATAGAAAAAATGAAGACAACATGAGAAGAAAGATGATGAATGAAAAGTGACAAAAGGAGACAAAAAGAACAAGTCCAATGAACTTTCTGTTTCTCACTTTGCTTATTTTCAAGTTTGACCTTCATGAGTAAAATAAATTCCTTGTGGTGTTTATTTTTTCAAAACAGAGAGCGACAAGTCTGCTGCTGCGAAAGTCCCCATTTATTTTTCCTGATCAGATGATAAAATCACTCTTTAAGAGATGATGAATGTTCCTGAGGACAAAGACAGAGGCAAAGGACAACACATTTGTCATTTTTTGGGCTGGGAGCAGACAGAAGATAGAAAAATAAGATGGAACTTTTGTATTCAAGAGGTGAAAATAAGGGCCTTTGATCTGTAAACATAAGCTAATTATGACATAATTATTGTACTACAAAATTATTTGGATTAAAACTCCTGTGAGTACAACAGATAAATAGATAAAATCAGCACTAATCTGACTGCCCTTTAACAAAGTAAAAATATCTAGGTTGCCCCCTGGTGGATAGGTGGAGTATAAGACATGTGCTCCGCCCCCTCTTACATTAGCCAAACCAAATAAGTGAATATTTTGCTGAGATTAATTCATTCTTATTTCATTTGTGCTCATTTCTGCTGACCAGTTTTTGATTGGTTATTTCATGCAGTTTAACGGTTAGTAGTTGTTGAAATTCATTCGATTTGGGTAAGAGAAGAAAGCAGGCTGAGTCCGGGTAGGTGTCAAAAATAGTGATCTTTATTTTACACACTTTCAGTGTGGGAAGAAAACTTGCAATACAATCTTCTGCGAATGGACCGCTCCCCATCCTTATATTACCCTGATGACGTTACAGTAAGATCTTACTGGAAATGATAACCGTTCCCCACACTCAAAAAGTTCTCCTTATATAGACATCAACTGCTACTTTAGAGAAAAACAAGTGTGTATTGTGTTGTGCAGTTTTGTGAAAGTATGTACAAAGAGAGACTGTCCTAAGACGACCTCCCTGTCCTTAGTTAGTGTGTGTGTGAACGTGCGTGTTTTACATAACTATGTGCATGTTGTTATTCGCCTGAATATGTCCAAGTGACTGGAACAGGCCCTGCTGGACCCACCAGATCGAGTGGTGTAAATACACTAATGGACAACAGCTTAAGCAGATAGAAAGAATAATACAGAACAACAATAGACTGATTAAAGTTATGATAATCTGTATCGATTAATATCTGCTCAGATTAACATAGATATAATTCAAAGATTATTCTGTCAACTGATTCAACAATGGTAAATGATTAATCAATGATAGGTCTGATTATAACTGTGACCATAAGAATACAAAATAAAATATCTCTTGTCCATATAGTCATTATAACTTAAATCAATATGAATCCATGATTCAGTGAAAGTGTACACAGGTTACATGTAGAGACAGCGTCTATCAATGTCCTCCAAGCCTTTTTGAAATGTTAAAAATAATGGCAAACGATTAAAGGTAATAACAAAAGCTTCAAGCTGGTCCGTTATCATCTTTAAACATTTAAAGATGGATTGATACTCTGCTTTTTGGTTGTAAAAATAGTTTTCGGGCTTTGGGGTGCACTCGCCTGGGTCTGTATTCAGTGAAGAATGAATACAACATACCTCTGATAAACAGACATTACTTGCATTCAGTTGTTTTTCAGAGGGATTTTTTGAGCCTTTTCCTTTAAGTCGTCGTTACTCTTCTAATGATACACAGGGAACTTTTGGCCATGTACAGATCTAGCTTTTAATTTTGTACTTCCTGTCTGAGTGAACTCAAAATAAGGGCTTCTCTGTGGGTATCTATAAATGTGTTAAATACTTCGTCACTTCGTCTGCTGGAAATTAAAAAAGGAAGCTGTGAAGAGAAACTGGGTCAGATTTATTTAAATATATGTGACCTGGATATTTTTTATTCCTCTCCCTGATGGTTTCAGTCCCTGCAGCCAAAAACCCTCTGGACAAGCAGGATAGGATTAAAAATGGATTTAACTCCACAGAGAGACTCAGAGCCTCTGTTGTGCTGCCATCAAGTGGAATAAAATCATAAATGCAGCTGGTTTGTAAAATGCTTTTAAAGCTTTGGATCCTCTTCTTGTAAGCTGATAGTATTTTTTGATGTTTGCTCAAATTATCTATAAACATAAATAAAACCATAAAGATTGTCAAATGTGCGGTCAGAGGTTGATTAATCCTGATCTGATTAACAGAAAATGCAAGAAACATGCCAAAATTAATATGCAGAAAAATTTTCCACTAACAGGAAATATTAAGAGAGTAAGGTCAGTATAAATATGTCTGATTAAATACTCGCACAGTAGTAATTGATTTATTTTTCTTCCTTTAGGTTCCCCCTACTTGTTCTTATGTTCCTCTGGATTGGCTGGCTCCTGACTGTTGGTCCACCTTTGGCTCCGCCCCCACTAGTAGTCATCAGAGTGAAGTTGTACTCTCGCCCTGGAAACATCCCGCCCACAATGCAGCTGGTCAGATGGGTTTGTGTGACCGTCAGCTGATCAGGAGGAGTCCACTGCAGACTGAAGTTACTGTAGTCTCCTTTGGTGGGAACAGCCCACAACAGCTCTATTGTGTCATTGCTTGGGCCTTGTTTGACGGACAGGTGGGCAGGCTGTTGGGGAGCTGGGGAAAAAAAAGTAATCAAAATAATTTGGCATTTAAACTACATCAAAAAAATGTGCTTGTGTGTATTTTCATTTCACTCACAGGTGCGCCCAAATGCTGAAACATTATTGGTCAAATCTCCACTATGCGTGATAACCTCAGCACGGTACAGTCTACCAGGGACCAGCGCAGTGAAGGTGTGACTTGTGTGCTCCGCACCAAGAGTCTGGGCTCCCAGGATGGATCCAGAAACATCGTACAACACCACCTTACGTAACAGGGAAACAAACAAATCAGCATGAGATTCTAATTGAGAACTCCACTGAAATTTCTTCTGTTTTAAAATTGGAGAGTCACGGGGAGGAATTTTAATTCTAAACCATAAAGACCGAACTCTGCAAAACATGGCTAGTGGGATTTATTTTTTTGTGGACTGAAGGAGGAGGTCATGTTTGCAACAGTTTAACTGCAGATATCACAGAGATACATTTACCTCATAACTGCTAAAGCTTCCCTCTCCATGGTGCCAGCTGACTCCCAGTCTGTCCGTCCATCCTGAACTCTCCACCTGTAGAGATGAGACTGGAGACGGGACTGCAGAGCAGAGGGGGGACAAAAAGGAAGAAGACATTTTAACAATGTGACTGAGGTAAGTGAAATGAGAAGAAACAGAAAGAAGAAAAATTTAAGAAAATAGCAAGGAAAGATGGAAGAGGAGAAACTATCTGACTAAATGCCGAGAACGTGGAAAAAATATCTTGAAGGTGAGAAAAGATGAGGACAGAATGAAATGAAGGCTAAGCGATGGCTGTGATGTTTGTATCCATACAACAGCACTGACTGACCGGTTCTGGCCAGCACAGATGATTCGCTGCTCATGTCTCTGCTCCAGCTCACCACCTGCAGCTTGTACAGACTGCCTGCTCTCAGCCCAGAGAACACACAGCTGTCTGCAGCCGAGCCCACCTTCTGCAGGTCCACCTGTTCACCTGCATTCTGAAGAACACACAGCGCACATTAACACGATGAAACTTAGCAAGAACTTAGCTTAGAAACTTAGCTTAGCATGAACATCAGGAAACATGTGAATGTTGATCCCACCGTGTGATGATCCCTCCTGCTCCCAGGAGAGCCCTGCCTGTGATTGGTGGTCCCCTCAGAGATGCTGTACAGAGTCAGGTCATAGATGTCAACATGGCCATCAGATGGACGCCAAGAGAAGGAGAGAGAGGAGGTGTTGGCTGAAATGACCAATAGATTACTGACGGCAGCGGGACCTGAAGAAGAAAGGATTCACCTTGGGTCAAAGTGTGCATTTACAGGAGGTTCTTTCAGGAGGTTCTTTAGTGAAAATACTTCTTTTGACATGGGAGTCTATGGGGCCTGAATGACTGCTGGAGCCTCTAGTGGATGTCACAGAAACTGCAGGGTTTCAACACTTAAAAAAAAAAAAAACATGTAGCAGAAGAGTCATAGTTGTATCATAACTAGTTTTATACGTCATTAACGATCCGTCCTCTTAGTAAAAACTTCTAAATTGCGACTTACGTGTTTGCCCCTCTGCGCTTGCCTCCAGTGACGGCACGCCACCACTCAGCGTTACGACCCTCACGCGATACCACTTCCCTGACGTCAGACCTTCCAGAAGCTTGCTTCGACTCTCGGCTGCGACCGTTCTATTGATCACCACAATGCCGGCCTCGTCCAGCAGCTGCAGGCTGTAGCTGTCATATGCGCCCACTGGTTGCTCCCAGCTGACGGTGAGGCTGTGGGTGGTGTGATCATTATCAGCCTGGAGGGCTGTGACTCTGGCTGGAGCTGTGGTGAAGGAGAGAATTTACCTATGTTCAGTCTGCACTGATCTAAATGACAAAACTCTAATAATCTGTCAGGTGCCTTACCTGTCCTGCCTGTGGCTGTGTTGCTATTGCTTAGCTTCCCACTCATCGATTGGACAGTGATGGTGTAAAGGTGACCTGGGGTCAGCTCTAAAAAGTCCAGGGTGGTGACATGTTTGGGAACAGGACGAGTGTCGATAATGACTCCGTCCTAAAGACAGAAAGTTGAGAGAGAAGTCTTAAGTCGTCTGTTACTCCACCACCTCCGCATCCCTTCATTATACGGTCTGAACATCACCTATTCACAGTGTTGGGGAGTAACGGAATACATGTACCGCCGTTACGTATTTAAAATACAAAATATGAGTAACTGTATTCCGTTAAAGTTAGCGTTTAAAAAGGTGGTATTCAGAATACAGTTACTTTGTTGAAATAAATGGATTACACTGCGGTACTTTCCTGTTTCTTTTTGTCACGGGTCAGGACTGTTTGGGTTTTGTTTGACAGCTACGTTCTGTTGTTCCAGGCGGCAGCGTTACGGTTGCCATGGTTACGGTGCCACGCTCTCTCTCTCTCTCTGCGACTGTGTGTTTCCTGGGTGAGAGAGCGCCTTTTCGCTGTTGTTGTTGTTGTGCTAAGCTAACAGGCAGAATGCTACAAGCATAGCTCTAAAGAATGTAGCATCATGGGCAGTGTAGTCCGTGTTGCAGGGAGAATGGACTGCCATACACGTTATGTGTCTGTGAGCGCGAGGAGGGAGAAAAAGGGGAGTGGAAAGGTACGAGTTATCATCGAGGAAAAACGGGAGCTGGAAGCATGTAAATATAATAATAACCACTTCAGCCAAGAAGAGTGCCTGACAAGCCCAGTTGTAAGTAAGCTATTAGGACTCGACTGTACACCGTGTTCGTGTTTTCCTCCGAAAACAATAAGTTCCATTGGAGCAGTCTTTTAACGCCTCTCTCTAGTCTCTCGCAAGAAAAGTTGACCCACACAACAAAGTAAAGCTATTTTTCGGCTACGAGCCGACAGGGACCCCGCCGTATTAGTCAGAGGTCCCTTTACTACAGTTCGGAGTCGCGGACCTTCAGTAATAGTAATAAATCACACAGCAATAGTACATTCACGTTGTTGTAAAAAGCATGATAATAGATTAAATAGTAAATGGCCTGTATTTATATAGCGCTTTACTAGTCCCTAAGGACCCCAAAGCGCTTTACATATCCAGTCATCCACACATTCACACACTGTAATCCAAAGTATTCAGAATACGTTACTGTCATTGAGTAACGGAACGGAATACGTTACAGAATACATTTTGGGGCATGTATTCTGTATTCTGTAATGGAATACATTTTAAAAGTAACCTTCCCAACACTGCCCATTCATCAGTCGACCCAATGCGTACATGAGCTGCTCGTGTTGGTGTGGAACTGAAAGTACACACATTTTTAGATGTCTTTAATTTTTAATACATTTAATTTAAATTATGAGTTCATATGACTGCTGAATGTTTTGAGCTCAAACTAGGGTGTACTCATGCTGGGAATGTTTGCCTCGTACTGTCCTTTAGCACAATTATCCCTACACCCAGGCCCATGTTTGTTATTAAAGCAATTTTTACAGCAGAATGTTGATTTCCTGTCTGAGTTATATACCACACCCTGAACTGTCATCTCGTGCTTTGTTGTGTTTTTTTATACAAATAAAAACATTTCCATTATATTATACTTATACAGAACAGGTACAAAATCACACTGAACCTATTATTCCATCCAACTGTATACATTTCAAACTAATATGTTTATGATAAGTGTGAAACTTGCAGTGTTTCATATCAGATGCATTTTTATGAATTGCAGTTGAAGTTGGAATCAAAAAAGGGGTTAAACAAATCATGTGGCGAGGTGTCTTTGGTATTAACTTACCACGGTCAACAGGGACACAATGTACATGTCCAGGTCTCCTTCGCCAGGCATCCAGGAAGCCAAAAGTCCAGCAACAGAGTCAGTCAGACCAGGTTGTGGAACCAGGTGGAGGTTTCCTACAGCTCTGGGAACTGAAGACGAGATGGATTTACTAAACTTCAACCCAAGATGCTTGCAGTGAAGCTGTGAACATATACTCTGCATTTCTAACCTGTTCGCCCCTCAATGAACTCTGCTCTCTGATATGATCCACTGAATGTCGCCACCACAATCTTATAAAGCCGCCCAGGCGTCAAAGAGGTCAGCCGGTGTTGTCGCACCTCACCACCCAGCGTGACCGGAGGGAATACTCGAGAATCGTTGAAGAGCAGAGTGACCTGGGGGTACAGGAAGTGGTGCAGTGAGATGAGTTCATCCTCTGGGAAACAGGGGTTCAATTCATGTTTGATGATACATTTTAACATTGTTAAATCATATCAGTGGGAAAATGCACTTAGAATACTTCACTTACTCCGCAATTTTTAAGTAATTATAGTATAGTTATTTTAACCATAACCCTATTAAACATACTTAAAGTACCTGCTTACTCGATCATATTTTTAAATTCCCTCAGTAATATCTGAATTACAACACATTATAGCTGATACTGATTATTTAGACCGGTGTTCAGGTGTTTGTCTATGAATTACTAAATATTTTTTAAACAAAGTTTTGTGAAGCACACCTCATAGTAATCCACGTCTCCAGGGGCAGGGCTCCAGGTGATGTTCAACTTGTCGGTTCCTGCATTGCTGAGTAACAGATTCTGAACAGCTGCAGGAACTAAAATACAAAATTCATCCCAATCAGGAGAAATAACACACACAAAAAGAACTTTTCTGTAATATTACCATGTTAGGTCATTTTTCACGTTATCTCTCACTCACAGGTGCGTCCATCAGTGGAGATGCTGCTGACATAGTCTCCACTCCAGGTTTCCACAGTGACAGTGTAGAGTCTACCCGATGTCAGAGATGAGAAGACGCACTCGTTGTGTCCTGCTGAGACACTCTTATTCTGCAGCACGGTGTGATTGTAACGGATCAGAACCACGTAGCGGTCGAGAACCCCAGCCGCTTGGCGCCAGTACACCTGAAAGTATGACACAATATGATCACATAGTAATATTTAAAAATTTAAAGAATCAATCAATCAGCTTTATGACTCTCTGTTGGTTCTAGCTTTACTCTTATTTGTACGTTTGATAACTCCTTCACCCAAGTTAACTAAACCTAGTTATGGCGAGACCAGGTGCTCTAGTTCAAAGCTGATGGTGGGGTTCCTCAGGGCTTGGTACTTAGCTCATTTTTATTTTTAATACATATGTGCTCAGGCATGTTAGAGTAGTGCACATCATCAATGTTATGTAGATGACAGCCACATCTATTACAGCTGTAATCCCGACATGAATAAAGTGTGCCACCTGTTTTGCAGACAACAGCCACTCCTGTTTTAGCTGTAACGGTTTGTGTAATGGGTGCTAATTTGTTCTCAATTAAGCCACCTAGAAATATTTGTTTTGATGATTATTCAGCCTTAAAACAGATAAGCCCCACATTAATTTTGGCTGTGACTCTTTTGTTATGTGTAAGATTAAAGTGTCTTAAAAACATGAAACATTTAATTAAAAATATATAGTTTATACAGAAATCCCAATACATTATTTGAGGGTAATTTAAAGTAGTGAGAAATTTCCTTTTAATCTACTTTTGTGTCTTGTCAAAAAAATGACACTTTTGCGACTTAATTCCTCTTAACAAATCCATAATTTAGTCTCTCAGAGCCTGAAGTCGCAACACAGGTTCAGAAGTAAAATCGTTTTTGGACTATCAAAAAAAAAAAAACAAACATTCAAATATCCCCGAAAGTTGTCTTTTTCTGAGATGTAGACCACTTAGGTGATCATTTCACTAAGAGAGCTTTAAAAAAAACAAATAAAACAAGTAAAAAACTGCAACAGTAACACCACATTAAATTAAATGTTATTCTTGTTACACAGATATACCTTGAGGAAGTTGTCTCTTCCAGAGTGAACAGCTATTGGATTTTGCACAGTGGCTGGTTCTGCAAAATGGAACAAAAGACAAAGCAACAGAGATGTTTTAACTTAAGTATAAACAAAACTGGTAGATGGTAAAATAAACATAAACTCAGACAAATATAAGACTTTAAAAGGACTGGATTCTTACGCGTTCGAGCTAGGACGGTGGCGGAAGTCTCCAGGTCGCCACTCCTTGTTTTTATGACCACCGAGTAAAGCCTGCCAGCCTCCAGCGACCTGAATGAGCACTCAGGTGGTGAGGAGTGGGACACAACAAATTTATGTTTAGAAATTCCCTTCCTCTCCTCAAGGCAGACCAGGTAGCTGTCCACGACTCCTGACACAGGACGCCACGATACCTGCAGAGCATCAGACTTGCCGCCATTTGAAACAGTTATCTCAGAGACAGGCTCCGGGGCTGAAAATAAAAATATAATTGTATCGTTTTCACTACAGTGTTAAATATTTGTAATATAGAGAATGAAATGAATGTATCTCTTTAAAAAAAGTGCATAAATTGTAAATTCAAAAAAACATAAATAACCTTTATCCCCTTTGTTTCTCAAACTTTTCTTAAAAACAAACAATGAAAATTGCGTATGCCATTGCAGATACAGCAATGATGCCACTTACTGACCAATAGAAGGTTATTTTAGGGGATTGAGGGTGGAGTCAGGTTTTGTTTCTCTACAGTCTAAATACTGATTCGTTAGCAGGAGAACAATACAGACATTCACATCCAGAGGATTCTGAAAGTATCTGGAACATTCTATGGGAACACAGTACAGTAAGTGCTCTGAACAGGAAGTGTGTGTTTGCTTGTATAAGTGTTTATGTGGGATGTAATATGAGTCTTAGACTTTCTGAGGACATTTAAAAGACCAAATAATGCCAAATTTTGTCTTCACATTTAAACAGACCTTTAAAGGGTCACTGCAGGGTCCAGACTTAGTTATGGCTCAGATTGAATTTTAGGTTTTGGTAGAAGGTAATGGTCCCAAGAAAGCGACAAGTCTATTGCTATAGTGCCCATGAAGACAGGTAAACAAATGTGTGTGTGTGTGTGTGT
>NW_005187520.1:180094-182279 GCF_000239375.1 Pundamilia nyererei
TGTGTGTGTGTGTGTGTGTGTGTGTGTGTGTGTGTGTGTGTGTGTGTGTGTGTGTGTGTGTGTGTGTGTACAGGAAGCCTTTGACCATTAGGAGCATTTTGGTTTGTGTGGAACATTCCAAACGTTCTTTTTAGTGTTTCAGCCATTGTTCTAGAAACCACCTGATGTTGTCACATAACATATTTTTACTTACCACTTTACCTAACTTTAACCACCACAACCTGAAACCACACCAGGTGGTAACCAACTTCTCAAAAAAATAATGTCTGACAAGTCATCAACATTCAGAAATGTCATGCTTTCAATAAACAAACAAGAAAAAACCCAAAACATTTACATGTTTTGTTTTGGGTTTTTAAGCAGTTATTTTACAACATTATTCATCTGAAGAGAAGTAAGGAAAACATTTTTTGTGTTGAAATCATACTCTTTCTTTTGACTAAACTCTAATATTTCCAGCAAGCCTGATTTTACAGCGGTCCACAAAGTCGACTCAGGAGATTTTTTAGTTACTGTAAACTGTCTGCTGACATTCCTGTTCAGACTGTTTGGTTGAGAGGGTCACTGAGTTTTTCCTGTTCACAGACGCCGAATCTGTTCACCACAAGGGAACACACAGCAATATTGTCTCTACACAATAAGATCCCAGCAATCAAACGGTGTTACATAAGCTGTCGTGCATTTGCATGTTTGTGTGTTGTAAACATTTCACAGTTTCTCTGGCTTCCTGAACAGTAACAGTTACTGTAAACTGGAGCTTTTTTGTTAACATGATTTTCCCCCCTCTGAAAACAGAATAAAAAATGAGTGTAAATAAATATTGAATTCCAAACAATGTCACATTCACGTGTGCAGAGGGAGTACAAACACAGCTGTGCCCTCAGGTTCATTATTTAAATACAAGCACTGATTTTTTTTTTCTTTTTCAGCCACTCTGTTGGCGATTTGCTTCTTTGTATTGGCTTGTTATCCTATTTCACGACCCAAGCTTTAGCTTTAGAAAAGGTCATCTAGCATTTGATTTTAGAAAATTAATGTTCAAAATAGGACATGTGGAGGGTTGGTGTGACAGAGGAGGATATCAGGGATTTATTGAGATGAGGGTTAGGGTTGGGGTTAGGCAGATGATCTGCTGTGGTGACCCCTAAAGTGAGCAGCTGGAAGATGAAGAAGAATGATGGACTATTCCAGATGGGCAAAACATCATCCTTTATAGAGGTGCTTGCACTTACTGATGATTAATCAATCAAGTAAAATTGATTAGCTGCTACTTACCCAGTTAATTTCTGTGGAAGTAGGGAGTTTTGACCTTATTTTTCACATGATTTTTATTTTTAGTTTCTATATGTATTTTTTTTTATGATGTGAAATTATTAGAAAGGAGAGACCTCTTAACATAACCCATTAACAAGAAATACATTTTCATCATAGACTGCAGAGATATAAAGGTTTAATAAAATGTCACCTGTGCGTGCCTCCAGACTGATGGGTTTAGACTGTAGCCTCCCACTGACAGTGATAGCCTGCAGCCTGTAGAGGGTGCCAGGTGTCAAACCAGCCAGCAGCAGAGAAGAAGAGCTAACTGAAACGCTGTAGTTCTGAACCACAACACTAAAAAGGAAAATACATGTTAATATTCACACTGACATGAATAAAAGTTAAAGCAGAGTGGATAAATGTATAACGAGGGACTTTAAAAGCAGCTGTAGATGTTGCTGGCTACACATACTGCATGATTGCAGTTTGACTTCTATCTGTTTTAAGACGTGGGCTGAAAGATGAATGATCTCAGACCTCGTGTAATGCTGTAGATTTTACAAGTGTTTTAAATACCCTGATCAAACAGAAGTTACTGTAATAGTTTCCTTATAGACACACCTATCCTGTAGCAATGTCAACATGTACAAGTCTACATCTCCTGGTGGTTTTGTCCATGAGGCCTCAAGATTGTTGACGCCCATGTTTCTCAGAGTGAAGGCATGCAATTCCATGGGAACTGAAGACAAAGAAAAACACATGAGAAACTTAAAGTAAATGAACATCTTCCCAAAATACTTAAACATTCCTTAAGCCATTCAATAACACTTATCTCAGCATTCAGTTTTTTAACTTTTACTGTTCTATGCTATTATTGTATGGTGTATTATATATACACATATATACATATATATATATATATATATAT
>NW_005187520.1:182649-188854 GCF_000239375.1 Pundamilia nyererei
CTGAGAAAAACGTTCCACATTTTTACATGCCAAAATAAAATCAGTTGAACTGGTGTTCTTTCCTACGGTACTTCGTGGGGACCTGCAGTTTTACTACCACCAACACACGGGCAGTATAAAAACACACACCTGTTCTCCCCTCCACGGAAACAGAGGTGTTCAGTTTTCCACTTCTGGTTGTCACGGTAATGGTGTACAGTCTACCAGGTGTGAGGACATTGAAGGTGCACTCCCTCATATTTGGCTCCACTGTCCTGGTAGCCTCTGTGTTGTTACCTAGGAGACAGCAGGAAGTATAATGAAGAAAAATCACCTTTTTCTAACATTTAAGAGTCAAACTTTTGAAAATAGCAATGCTGATTTCAGAGAGTTTACAAAAAAAGAAAAAGTCTGGTAGGCTATACTGTTATTACCATGGTAAAGGGTGAGGAAGTAGCTGTCACGTAACCCCAAGGGGGAGTGGCTCCACATAGCACTGAGTGAGGTCTGATCAGAGTGCCGAATGTGGAGATCCAATACCGGAGCAGGAGCTGCAGAGACAGATGGAAAAGCAGCAAGTTTTACTGCAAGTTGTTATTCTGGCACACCAGTACAGGAGCCCAGTTCAGCCCTTACTTTGAAGTGGTCAGATTAGTCAGTACGACAGGTCAAAGCTGAACTTCACAAGTATGATATGTACTATCATATGTATTTGTGCTGATATATTTCTGACCTGTTGATCCCTCACAGCTACTCTCAGCTGTCAGTCCTCCACTCTCCACTCTCAACACAACTCTGTACACCCTCCCTGGTGTTAGTCCTGCACTGGGGATGCTGAAGTTCACTGCCTCCTGGTCCAGAGATGTGCTGACTACCTGTTGAGAGCCATCAAATAGGAACAGCCTGTAGTTCTCCCAGTGACCAGCTGGAGGCGACCAAGCCAGGAAGAGGCCACCAGAGGCAGAGGGAGACAAGGTGAGGTGGGATGCTGGAGCTGGAGCTGGAGACAAGAAGATGCCAGGGTGAGGGGAAAGGGGGGAAACAAAAAATAAAATAAAATAAAATAAAGGGCAGCTTCATTTCATCATCTCACCTGTCCTGACAGTGATTTCTGATTGGTTTGTCAGTCTGCCACTCCTAGAAGTCACTGTAAGCTGATAGGCTGAGCCAGGAGTCAGCTGATGGATGGTGACTTCTGTGACGTTCCCAGGCAGGGTGGTCTCCCAGAGCCTCGTGCCATTGTATGTGAGCGTGACGATGAGAGCGTCCAGGTCACCTTTAGGCTTTTGCCACGACAACAGCAAGATGGTGCTATTCTCGTAGTTAGTGGTGAGGTTGAAAACAGCAGAAGGCACTAAAGAGAAAAGAGACTCAAATGTAACATTTACTTTTTTTCCATTTTACTTTGCTGTCTTCCTGATTTGTTTCCTTTACTGTTTCACTCTCTCACCTTTCCTTGTTTCTGTTTTTCTGACTGTCCTTGTTTTTTTTTTTCCTTCTTTTCTTTCTACTGCCTAAATTTTGTTTAATTCCTTCATTTTATTTCTTTTTCTCTCTTGCTTTTTGTTGTTTCGCTTTTTCTGCTTTCACTCCTTTCTGTCTTGTTTCCTTGTTTTATTCTTGCTTTCCTTTCCTTTTTGCCTTTCCATCTTTTTTATCCCTTCATTCATTCACTCATTTACCTCTTTCCTCCTGTCATTACTTTTCCCCCTCTTGCTCTCCTCCCTCACCTGTCTGAGCCTCGATGGTCCGGCTGTTTTGCAGCTTGCCGCCCTCTGTCACCACAGTAATGTTGTACAGTCGACCTGGCACCAGGCCGTTTAGTGTGTGTCGTGTTGTTGTGCTCCCTAAAGTCTCGTTCTTCAGCAGACCTGCAGACATGACAGTGGAGAAGAAGTTGAGAGGCTGAAAGCTTCAGACTGCTTGAAACAATCAGCTAAAAACATTTTTTTTTTCTGTTCTTCAATCTGAAAGAACCTGAAATGAGAGTGGATGATTGCATCAGGGCTGTTTCTTTTGAGGACATGGATGATCATAAGAAGTTAGAAACATCACAGACGTACCGGACTGATCTGGACTCTCAGACTGTTCCCACAACTGAAGCCTGAAGCGCTGCGTCCTGCCGTTTCCGGCCTGCCAGGAAAGGCTTAGACTGCTGCAGGTCCTGGATGTCACCGCCAGGCCAATCACTGCCGAGGGCTCTGAGACAAGAGCAAATTAAACATTAAACTAAATAATTCAATTTACAGCCCGCTTTAACCTTTTGCCTTGCATGCTTATTTCATTTAATTATTTGTACCTGTTCCAGCTTTTGTAAGGTTAAGTGCAAAGACTTGCAAGCGTTTAAATGCCCATTTAGGCTGGCTGTTCTGATTTTTGTTGTTTACTCCCACCAACCCCTGTCGTTTTTGTTTTTTTGTTTTTAAAGAAAAGCTAATTGCGGAAACTTTAACTGTTTATTTGTGGAGATTGTGATGACTGTATTTGACCTCAGACTGGAGTGGCTGGTGACACAAGAGTACTTTTTTAACAACCCTGTGAGGCTGCAGAGAGGCGATGTGGGAGAAATTCAAACAGGCGTGTGTGTGTGTGTGTGTGTGTGTGTGTGTGTGTGTGTGTGTGTGTGTGTCAGCAGGCCTCCCACGATGTTCAGACTTTGATGACAAGGCCACAGATGGATGCGATGGATCCTTTTCCTGCTGAAACCTCCCTGCAGTCCGACTGACCTTCATGTTCAAAATATATAATTTACCTTAAAGGAACAGTCCCACTGTTTCAGACAACATGGAGCTCTACCATGTTCGAGCTCAACACATCCTTTGGTTAGATGACAACCACAACATCAGTGGACACAAACACAATGCTGTAACGCAGCACATGTGAACATGGTGCAGCTCGAGGCCGTTTAGGATCCACTGTTATTTCTTTGTTCTTTGTTTAAGCTTTTCTGACCCACAAAGCTACGACTGGTCTGAAGAATTTAGGACTGGTTCTGTACGTGCAGCCAGTCGCAGCCCTCTTCCTAAAACTGCTGTGAAGAAATGCCACCATGCTAATGGTTAAAGGCTACAAAGAAGTAAAGACATGGCATCAACATAGACCTTCACTGTGAAATGATTAGAAGTATCTTTACTCTGTAACTGGCAGACATACATGAACACTTTAAGAACTCTCTCATAACCTGAACCCAACATTAAATATTTAAGTTTTTCCTCTGTTGCCAACCAACTCTCTGAAATAAGCGCAGGAAACCTCGACACCACCCATAGTTCAGAGCAGAGAGCTTGTATTTGTTTCCAATAGCCTGAACATGATTTATGAAATTTGACCATTTTCTGTTATTATATGGGATAAAAATCAATGTCAGAAAATGATAACTGTTGCTTTTTTTATAGAAACTGTTAGCATTCATACATCTGCTGCTTAAGTCTGAAGTCAATCGTTTTCAGGTTCACATTCTCAAATCAAATAAACACAGAGTTAAAATTGTTTCAGCTCCAATAAAATCATCAGTGTGTCTTCTCTCCAGGAGCTATAATAAGGTGTGATGTTCAAACTTCTATGACAAGCAGGACTGATGAGGTTTTAGTTTTAGAAACATCCTATGAGGTCTTATCTTAAAGACCTCTTAGTACTTTTCTTCGGCCTTCCTCCCCTTACACCCAGCCAGCCGCAGCAGATGGCCACCCCTCCCTGAGCCTGGTTCTGCTGGAGGTTTCTTCCTATTGAAAGGGAGTTTTTCCTTCCCACTATCACCAAGTGCTTGAGCATAGTTTGATGGTCGGGGTTTTCCCTGTTTTATTGTAGAATCTTACAATATAAAGCACCTTGGCAAAACCGCTGTTATGACTTGGTGGTATATAAATAAAACTTAACTGAACCAAGTTAGAAATTAGCTACTTAGTTTTTATCTGGAGAGGATATACCATGTTCTGACTTTCTTTCTAAAAAGTCTTAAATGTAGAGTACTGCTATAACTTTGCCATAAATTTGGACAAAAATAAAGATGAAAACTAAATAGTGATGTTTGGAAGATCAGTATAGTTGTGCTAGTTTATATAATGATTTGATATGTTTTAGCCTACCTCGTGACTAGCTACAGATCTAAGACTAATATAAAAACACTTGCACAAGGAATATGGAGGATGGGCGTTAAACTGTTCTCAATAATAGTTAATGTTGAGGACAAACAGACAAACGTCTTCATGTGACAGGAAGAAGATCCCAAAAACAGACCAAACTTCAGACCACGGTGTCTGACATGATCCTTCACGCAACAACTTAGTTAAATATAAAACTAAAGTCGGGATTAAGAAAGCTTGAATAATCTAGTAAGCTACAGGTGGATGGTTCTGTATCTAAAGATATCTTCAAATATCTTCAAAACTAAGTTTCTATTATTCTTTGAGACGTGAGACAGTTGCCTGGTTCATAGTTAGATTTTTCAACAAACTAACCAACCAACCAAGCTGGCAACCAAATAAATACATGTGATGTAAAAATATTTGACCAGTCCACTAAAGGTCAGTGGATGTAACAGTCGGCATGCCACAGAAGATAAGAAATCACAAACGCCACAGTAGAAGTGTTTTGCATTTCTGAGAAGGTTACTGTCGGGACTCGATTGGGTGCAGCAACACCCAGTTTTCCCCAAACTCAACACACACATGAACACAAACACACACTTATACACACCTTCACACCCTTTCCCAGTGCTTCCCACAGAACAAAGAAACAATGGAGGCAGGAAATGGCTGAACCCTGAGCTCTGCCCACGATGGAAATACACACTGAGGGTCCAACTTCTGTTCTGGACTCCCGCCAGCGTAGAGACACAACACACACACACATGCATTTACTTTAACAGCTCTATCACTCTCTCTCAGCAGGGCAGGGGTTCCTGTAGCTAATCACAGAGCTGCAGAGAGGGGAAGCTGCATGACATTAACTCTGAGGTACACAAAGACATGGAGGTCGAGTCCTGTTGGTTCACTTCAAACGCGAGAGGGCAGAGGAGATGGAAACAATGCAATGAAACAGAAAACAATAGAGTATTAGCTCCACTATAGTGAATGGGGTTTAAGTCTGTGAATTGGTGCAGGTATGGTGTGTTTAGCACCGTGTCAAAAAAAATAAAAATTTGTCTTGCCCTAATAAAACTACAAGAAGTAGCAGAAATGTCACACGTTCAACATAAATTCATTGTGCATTTGTAATCAAAATTACTGAGTATTCTAAGTAAGTAATGAGTATGCACATTAATATTGATATTTCCGTCAACAGTATGTAACTTTTTTGAATATTTTACATTTTTGACACATCTAGATGGGATCAGGACTTACTGGTGTGCGCGGTGATGTTTGCAGACTCCTGATCGGTCTTCGACTGCACCTGCAGCTGGTAGGTGGTCCCAGGCTCCAGGTGATCCAGAACACAGGTGAAAACTTCTCTCATGCTCTTGTTTCCTCCTGCTTCAACTCCTAGCTGGTCAGTTCCTACATGATGTGCTCTGCTTGAACCCTCCAACGCCTCCTCTTCTCTTGTTTTTTGCCTACACTCGATGCCATCTGTATCTGGAGAGGTCACAGTGAAAGAGCAGTTCTGTCCAGGTGTGCTCACAGTCAGTGATATGGAGTCCAGACTGGATACCAGTTCAGATAAGGAGATGCTACATGGTGAAGAAGCTACATTTTCCTCTGCGGGAGCTGCGCTGCTTCCATTCTGACAGAAGAGATCAGACATCAGTGAGAAGAAACATTGAGAGGAAAATTTTAGAAATAAAAGCATAACATAAGTTTTTTTCCAGGTGTTTGTGACCAAAAGGTACACCAGTTAATACTGGGGAAAAAAATGCAATACCTGAGCAAGGAAACCAAAAGCTGCATTTCTCCACTTGAGGCTTCAAAAGTGAGTCAATCCTCAAAGACTTCATTGTTAGAGCTTTACAGGAGTCATACCTGTTGGTGCATTTCTAATCACCTGACCAATAATATGGCTCCTGTGCACTTAATTGTATCAAACAGTCTATAAAGTTTGAGCCATGGTGGCCCTGAGAGTAAAACTGCAGGTCCCCACGAAGTACCGTAGGAAAGAACACCAGTTCAACTGATTTTATTTTGGCATGTAAAAATGTGGAACGTTTTTCTCAGATAACTGAACATGACGTACAGTGTCAGAAAAGATTATGATATTGTTCAAAATATCAGAATGTAATTTTAACTATTTT
>NW_005187520.1:189101-215000 GCF_000239375.1 Pundamilia nyererei
AAAATAGTTAAAATTACATTCTGATATTTTGAACAATATCATAATCTTTTCTGACACTGTACGTCATGTTCAGTTATCTGAGAAAAACGTTCCACATTTTTACATGCCAAAATAAAATCAGTTGAACTGGTGTTCTTTCCTACGGTACTTCGTGGGGACCTGCAGTTTTACTCTCAGGGCCACCATGGCTCAAACTTTATAGACTGTTTGATACAATTAACTGCACAGGAGCCATATTATTGGTCAGGTGATTAGAAATGCACCAAAAGGTATGACTCCTGTAAAGCTCTAACAATGAAGTCTTTGAGGATTCTATATATATATATAGATATATATAGATATATATATATATAAAGGAAAAGAAAATCTCACAAAAAAACTATGCTACAGGATGCAGGTAAAGTGTGTTTTAATGGGATGAGTTGTTTAATATTGTAATTATATGTTCGCTTCTAGCCGTTTACCATTAGCTCGTCACTTCTGTCTCCATCGTGTTTCATGAGGATGTCTTTTGTGAGCTGATGCTGTCTTTTCTGCCTTGAGTTGCAGTGCATTTGACCTCTCAGGTCCACCGTACTGAAATTCTAAGAACTGATTTTGGATGTTGCTGAGCACTAATGAGCAGGTCTCTGTATCTGTTAGCCAATACCACCCTATCGTCCAAATATGGTTAACAGTTTCTACAGACATGTTGATGCTGGAGCGTTCAGGAATCTGCAGCCTGTTTTCCATAAGGGAGGAAACAACAGACTTTTATAGTCTGCTTTCAAGTCTACAGGAGGTTCATTCCCAAAATGAAGACGTTGGGCGTTGCTGTACTTTGATCCCATTGTTCTAATAAATTTCTGAAGTTCTAGCTACAGAGGAGCCAAAACTTAAGTAGTACTCAGATCATGAGTCCAAATTTTCCCCACCCTTCTTAATTTTGATCAGCAAACAAAAACTTTTTTTTTCATTTTTCTTTAATATTTTCTGCTTTCCAAATATTTTTCTGATTTTGACTCACACATGAATAGGGGCATATTTTGGTGTTGATGCTCCAACCACTGAGAGGTAAGAGCCCAGTTTGACCTGCAAAGTAGGCGCTGGGAAGTAAGGGGGGTGGTGTAAGTTGAGCGGCTATTTTTAGAGTCCTTTCTATACCTTGTTCTGTAGTTTGTTTTTTCCGACTTGTTTTTGGCTTTCAATTTAACTCACTGAGGTTCAGACCCTAAAAACAGCTCAACTGGGTTTAGGAAAGGATCACAGATGGACACAGTGATGCCACCAGTTGCATTTTGAAGAGTGCTAAGTTATCAGCTAATGCCAGCTAAATTAGTTAGCACGCTGCATCCATAGACTGTATCAGAGCATCACACAAACTCCTGCTAATCAGTGCTCTGTAACATCCAAATAAAATCCTAGAATATAACTCCTCAAAACTGCAGCTCAGACATCTTGGACGGTCTGTTAGTACAATAACCTCACAGCAGCCATATTAGTGGTCAGATAATGTCATTAAAAATGCTCCACAACACTCCAACAGCACAAACACAGTCCAGAGGTCCAGTTCAGTGACTCCAGTTAACTGAGGTGAAGCCTAGCACACAGCTAGCAGCTCCAGCCACCTGTGCCACCGTCCATTTAGCAGTCAAAGAGACCAGGCCCCCAACAATGCCAACTGTAAGCCAATTTAAAGAGGTAAGTTATAAAAATATTCTGTACAATTGTTATGAAGAGACTAAATTAGCTACAGAGAACGTATTTATACATAATTCCTGCTTTAAAGTTGAGCATTTTAAAATGTTTATAGGGACTGACTTGCTTTTGAACCCTCAAGTAGACATCAGTGGAACAGCAGATTTTGTCTAATGGCCCCAGATGTTGCTACTTGGCCAACAACATTAATAACCTTTGAGATTCACACACCTTTATCACCAATGTAATATCCCACTCTGTCAAGCTACACACCAATGGACACTTTGTGTGTGACTTAGTCATACCAGCAGTGCAGCTTTGACAAAACAGCCTTAATTAATGAGACTAATGTGCACAAAGCTATCAAAGTGTCACCCAAAATGAGCAAAAATAGAATCAAATGTATTTGGTCCAATCAGAAATGGCAGAAACTGACCGATCAAACCAACAAGCTTTTTAGCAACTACTGTCAGCGTCTGCTGCGAAGTATAAAGTTTAAGAGTTTATTTTAGTAAAAGGGCTGATTTTAAGGCTTTGAGAGCTGCAGAGTTTCTGAAGTATCCACCGCACGGACAGTTATTCAGCTGTGCTATTTAAAGAGCTGCGACTGCATGTTTGTGCGTTTCTATCATGTTTTGGGTTTGACTGTTGAACTGACCTCCTCTGTACTACGATAATAAAGTTGGAGATAGTTGCTTCTGAGCTTTTTGTCCTCAAATTTTGGCCAGCACAAGAGAAAATAAAACAATTTGTCACTGATAATGAAGTTCAGGGAGTTCAGAGACAACAATGCGGCAATGAGGCGACAGTCAGGAAGAGAAGGAAGTGCGACCGAGGAAAATGAGACTGTATAAATGTTGGTGTAACTTACTAATCACAGAAGTAGCAGCATGAGGTTATGGTTAAATCAACCTTCAATCGGCTTTGATATACTTTGATATAGTTGGAATTCTTTATTAATAAAGAAACGCCTGAACTGCCCCCAAACACTAATGTGAGCTAAACCTTGGCTTACTGTGAGGTCAGACTCATTAACCCTGTCCTACCCAGATAACTGACAGTGAGACTAGTCTGGGCTTCATTTTGCAAAAGTTAAGCACTGGAAAATGTGTGCTATGACATGTCCAAATGTGGCCCACATGTCATAGCACACCTCATATGTGGCACGTCATCGTTAAACCTCTGGGAGATTTTAGGCAGTCAGTCAAAGTCAAATATGGCCCAAGCAAAACTGTACAGGAGCCAAACCTTCACTGCTACTTGGGTAAACCTGCTGATGTGCAGTTTTTGGTTTCAGCCAACAATCATCAGAGTGTAAACCTGAAGACACTGGCTAGAAGTAAAATGTTCTGTTCAGTGTTTCTTTCACTGAACAAACATAAAGAAACATGAAACTGAAGCAATGATAGTAAGAACATCCCATTTTTTTTACTTCTGAAAAAAAAATACATATTTATTATTTGGAACTGTAATCTAGAAATACATTCATCAGGAGCATGTGTTTCTTCTCTGCTTTTCTGCAATCACATCCTTGGTTTAGCGCCAAACAAGTGACTCGCTTGTTTGAGTGTTTTAACCGCCGGGTCCACATATGTGGACATTACATTTTGGGTTGTCTAGACCAAAATACTAAATTTTGCTTTACAAGGGCCTGATATCCACTTACAAGGACATTATACGCCACTGTTCTATCGAAATTTAAAACAAATGTTCTCAATTGTGGATCTCATTTTTCTCAGAAACAAAAATTGGGTAAAAAAAAAATCTGGTAATTCTTTGTTTTTACATTCATCAGGTCCTAATATGTCCAAATATCAAAGAGAAATTAAAAATGCATGACATGGAAGAGTTCAGGTCTTAGGAGGTTAAAGTGGATGGAAGTATATTTAATGAAGTGAACCGTGCAAAAAGAAATCATTTTATACATAGAAAAATGTTTTAGATTGTGTAAATGCTCCATCACATGTTGGAGCTCAAAGCAACACAAAGAGAGATGGCACTTTATGAGGTTTCCCTTTGCAGTAACAGGTGTCACCAAAGAAGACAAACTGTATCGCACAAACTTTTGTTTGTATCGAACTCAAAGTCTAAATTATAATTTTTAAAGGGTTCATTTCAAATAAAGTCTCATACATTTCTGGCAATTTTCTTGATTAAACATTTCCATTTTGGTGTTTAGAACAGGTCAAAAGCCTTTGAAAAGTGTTGAATGTTAATCAAATCAAACACTATGCATAGTTCACTGGTGACCTGATGGATGCTAACACCAAGATTTGTTTGTCATGAAGACAAATCTTTCTTAAAAGGATGAAAAATACAGATTGTTCTAAATATATACGTATATGTATATATATTTGGTTGGTTTAAGACAAAGGTTTGCTGTTATATCTCAAGTTTTCTAACTAAGAATGACAAGGTCCTTAAAAAAGCTTGACATTAACATAAATTAACCTGTTTTCATCTTTTTACGCTAAACAGTGAATCTACTCTATGTAACATCTCACATGGATTTCATTTTATTTATCTCATTGCGTGTATTTTATTCACACCTGACTGCTTTGGTATTTAAAATGTAAAAAAAGAAGGGCCAGTTTTATTTTGCAGTTTAATTTAAAGAACTGAAAGAAACCATGATTTAATATTTGCTCATCTTGTATTAGGCACACTTTTGAAAACAGAGTTGCGGAGACTTGTTCACAAAGCACTTTGTTTCTTTTCTTGTTGCATTTTTGTAAAAGTCCATGAAATATATAATAATTACTAAATTTCTAAAAAAAAAAAAAATTACATATTTGGAAAAGTAAAAAAAGTTTGCATTGTGTCCGAGATGACCCTGGACTACAGGAACATGCAGAGTGATCAAAGTTAATCTAAAGAGTAACTCAGATCGCACGAGGTTGATATCACATTTGAAGCTTCTTATGTATGTGCTCCTTTTCTACACAGATCATGAATGTCAGACTGACCTGATGCAGCATCAGCAGCAGCAACGAGGTGAACCGCAGACAGCAGAAATAACTGCAAACTTTACATTTCAGCATTTTGATTCTGTCTCAGATCCCCACGCGGACCATGCACCACCATAATCCTAAGCCTGAGGTAGGACGGGTGTGTTTGTATTCACTGTTTCAGGTGGATGGTAGAAAATATCCTTCTCTTTAGTCTCTTTTGTGTTCAGCAAAGAATCCAAATCCTGATAGGAAACCGAAGAAAAATGTTGAGAAAAAGTGGTTAAATGTCCTTTTTAATATCTTTTAAAAAATTATTCCTTTTTTAGACAAAAAATTTAAATTTTCCCAGGAAATGTGGTTTTATTTATCCGTCGTCTCTGCTCTGCCTCGTGTCCATCCTCTCCTTAAAACTCTCAAAGTAAAACAGCCTTTCCCCTCTTTGCGCTCCCTGTCTCACCAGCTGTATGTCTCTCTTCCTGCCTGTCTGTCTGTCACTCTATAGTGTTGAGGTTGGGACTCAGTAGCGGACTTCCTCAATCAGGCCAACAGACCTGTGAGTCACTGCAAAGGCACGACTACAAACCCAGCCTGGATGGAGGCTAAAAATAGGCCTGCAACTACAATAGCAGCACACCTTGATGCACTGACAGCAGAGGTAGATGTTAAAAATAGAGACGAGTGTTTGATTAAATCTCACTGAGACTGAAGTTTAAAGTTTGCTCTGTCTCTCTTTTTTAGTGACAGCTTTGTCTTTGGATGCCGCTCCATTAGTAACTTTGCTGTTTCTGTGGGTCTATATTCGGCTCAGCTGTATATTCAACTCTAACAAGTCTTCTATTGAGTAGGTTTACAAGCTAAACGCCAAGCCACTGTTACTCCCTTCAATGGCAAGTGACCTGCTGGATATTCAGAGAGCATAAAACCAGTGCATCAAAGAGCTGGGGAATTATTTTTATAGAGCCAACATCAATGATGATTATATTCATATAAGAATTTATATGTATGACTAAACTCTATCTTAAGAAAAGATATAATCCATAAAGTTTCTTGATTAAACATTTCCGTTTCTAGCCATGTAGTGGCTAGAATTTTGTTTGCACTGACAACAACAGGTCTCACCCATATGGAAAAGAAATAGTAAAAACTTATATGATTTACTCATGAAAGTAGCCACTTTCACATTACTTTCATATATTGTTTTAGTAAGTATCCAAAACATACAAGTTTCATTATATAATTCTTCAAGGGATCTTATATCTGTTTTTACTCTTGTATGCTTTTCATACAAGTTTCACACAAGACAGATACAAACCTTATAAGTTTTATATATATCTTTTCCATATGGGCATTCTCAACAGGTGCTGGACTTCACCAGCACTGCCCTTTGTCCACAATTCTTTTTAGGTAATTGTCGGCAGCCTTTCGTGAAAAGGTTCCTGTTAGGTGGTATATTTAAGGTGGCCCAAGGATTGCTTCACTGAGTGATGAACTCTGGCTTGCCCTGCAGCAGTTTGCAGCTGAGTGCAAATCAAGGAGTAAGGGTTAGTACCTCAAAGCCTGAGGCCATGGACATTTCCTGGACACCAGCTAGATAATATACTCCATGCATTACTGCCAGGAGCAGGCCAACCCAGGACGTGCTGGATTATGCTTCTAGGCTGGCTCGGTGTCCCTGCAGTGGAATTAGAGGCCTCATTTAGGGATTGGGAGGTCTGGGCATTTCTGGTTACACTGTGGTCACCATGACATGGACCAAAATAAGCATCAGAAAATGGATTGATGGTTTAATAGGTCAGTATAACGAGACAGAGCCATGGTTTATTTAATGGATATGCATTAAATATATGCAACCAATACTTCTCAAAAGGAGCAACGTGACAGCAAGGGGGCTCCATTTCTTGCTAAATACTGGAAATCAAATTTCAGCTTTTCCACTTTTCACTGTACAACTTTTATCTTGTAGTTTCAACAAATACAAGTCAAAATAATAAATACCATGAAAGTTATGTTGGAAAATTCAGATTTGTTGGTTCTTGTCTGTAATGCCTAATTAGCTATAATTGTGCTTTCAGGCCTCTGGTTAGCTTTCTAGCATGATGGAGTTTTGTTTATATTATCTTTGTAAAAAACGTAATAATTCTAATTCAGTTTTGTGTTATGAATTTCTCTACTGTTTCCCCTTTCCTCCCAAAATATATACACTTAATTATCCACAATAACAAGACAATGATCAGTAGATTTTTGGCCAGGGCTGCCAAAGATCAAATCTGAGCCAGAAAAGGTCAAAGTCGACTTCTTTATGAAGCAGTGTTACAAGTTAAAGGCCAAACTCCTTTTGTTTCAGTTAGTTTGAGCCACATTTAGTCATCCCCACCTTTTTCCTTCCTTCCTGTTCCCCTCCTCTCTCTCTCTCTCTTAATCATAGATTCTAGGAACAAAAGTTTTCAGCTCTACACAAGTTAGTCTTTAGTGTAACTCTGACCATTAAACATTTCATTTTATGGAATCTGGTAAATTTCAATGCAACAGTTTGTGCAGGGGTTACTCTTATTATTTTACTGTATACTAAAAGTTTCTCTCCCAAAGTAAGCTCTATAAGTGTGTCACTTTTTCATGTCATGTTGACCGCTTCTCCCAGTCTCTGTTCAAATGAGACTTTTAGGTGTTTTTGTAACGCCACATTGCTCACATACCTCAAAAACATTTGCACATACAAATACATGATGCTTAATTTAGAAACTGAGACAACTCCCTTTAAAAATTCCCCATTTAATTTTTTTTAGCTGCTGTTTATTGAGAAGATGCTGATTAAATGCTGGGATTAAAACTTTAAATTTAACCACAGTAAATTAACTTATCTCAGCTGTAATATCGTAACTTCTCAATGTTTCCAGAATCCCTACATATACTATTAAATAATAGTATAAATATTTTTTTCCCATTTATGTCTGTCTTTTCAGATACACTTTGTAAATTGAAGTTTTGACTGTTGGATTATAATATTATTGTCATATTAGGTTGTTTATATAAATTTCCATTTGCTATACCAGACTAGGTATTATATGAACATGTTTTTATGGCCTTCAGTACCAAACATATTTCCTGTGTTTCTTGATATTTACATGCTGAATATTTTTATCAGCACATCTTTATTTTGTTGTTGTCATCACTGCTTCTTGATTTATTAAAGTACATAAAAAGTAAAAAATAAATAATAAGATAAAAATATTTAATGTCATCGCATAACTTCAGCATTTAAATGTCAACATTTGGCAACCAGAGGCTCCAATCCTGCACCCCAGACAGCTTTACACCATGTAAGACTTTACAGAGAAGTAACTGAAGTTATTTTCATGGTTTAGATATTTTGTGGGATATCACATGAAAAAAAAAACCTGCTAATATACATCGTAAATATAAAGCAGTATTTTTGCTGCAGAACATTTGTGAAATGAAAATCAAAAATATTATTACTTATGTAATTATAGTCTGCTTATAATCACGGACTGAAATTATATGTTTGAGATGTTCAGGGAAACTATTTTTGCATTTTTTCCAGTTACTTCTGAAAATGGGGTCAAGGCCAGAGGTCGAATGGGACACGATATTTAGACGCAAACTATAACGTGATAGTTTGAATGCCCACATAGCAGTGCCATTTCCTAAATGTTACCAATATAAACATAGGCAGCAAAACTTTAAACAAAGTTATAAAAACAAAGGACATTTTATGAAAATTTGAGCTTGAAAAGGTCTAAGGTCCATAGTCAAATATTTAGAATCCTCATATCATCCTATATGTCTATGTGTTGTCAATACAAACAGTGGCAGTAATAAAATGTTTAAAAACAGTTCTATATGGCCTTTTATTATCATTTTGACCTTCAGATCTACTAACCCTGAAGGAGAAGTCAGAGGTCAGCTACACAATATATACCATACTCGTAAGGAAATTGATAAGTTAGGCACCATTGAATGACACAGGAAGTCATTTGTGCCTGTGGCTCTGTCTCTGTACAGTTCCTCCATCTAAAGCACAAGTACACACTGCAGTAGCTGCACACTGTCACATCCTCCACAGAGAAAATTACAGTCAGTATGATAAGACAGGCACTTTCAAATTTATCTCATTCAATTTTATGTAAGACTTTGGAATATTTATACATCAGACCTATTTGTATTCAATAGAGCTATTTTTTTTTAAATTTTTTGTATGATTTATTATTAGTACTTTAACTAGTGAGTTATGTTTGTACTATCTTCGAGCAACCGTACCCTCATAATTTCCTCTGGGATTTATAAAGTAGTCTGTTTTTGTCAATTTGTAACTATAAAAATCACTAAATCACTTCATCCTGAAGACCTTGGTGGGTGTAAGTTAAATTTGAATAGACTGTTAACATGAGCCCACTCTACACTCCTACAAACTTTTATCAGAATTCATACAAAACTTTGAAGTATTGTATTTACAGATGGAAAAAAACTAACACCATTCATCGAACACTGTTGTTAAATCCCCTGAATTTAAGCTGAAAGTCTGCACGTCCAACATGTTATTAATGTTTGATGTAAAACTTAAAAAATTGTCTCACTGTCCAAATATTTATGGCCCTGCCGGTATCTGGTTTTAAATCTACAGAAACGTTTAGACAACAATATAATCTGTCAACTTTTATACAAGTCCTTGCTGCTGCAATACTCCCACATGTTTGATTCCTCTATTCAAGTTAGTGTACAATACACATGTAAAAACCTTGGATATTATTTGGACAAAATAAATTTAGGTCCTCTATTTTTATTTGCCTATATGCTGCCACCCCAGTTCTGGCAACATTCAATTATGGATTTAGATGGATTATAAACACAAACATGGAAAGAGTCAATGAAGATAAGCAAACAGGAATCCATATTTTTCATGTCCAGTGTTTTTAATCCTCAGGTTACAGGTAACAATATAGATATATATACATATATATATATATATATATGTAGATAGAGTAGATAACAAGGTTACAGCACTACTCAGTGGCTAATGTTCTGAACCATTACAACATTCAAGCTGGTTAGTAATACATTAAAAAGCCATGTTTCATAGGTATAATAGTTAGACCGTACATACACTAATTAGTATCAAGTGTACTCTGACTGATCTGTAATGCCCACACAAAAGAAGTTTAAAAGGACCGTAATGTTATATATATATATATACATACAAATTAAACTGTACAATTAAAAATGATCTTTGAGTAAATGCACATGTACAACTCATAGCAGAATTGGTAAAGCTTAAGAAAGTAGTATTCCAATGCATGTATTCATGAAAAGAAGTTAATACCACATGAATCAATGTGCAAGAGAGACCGAAGATTTAAATTAAAACACCTTTGAACCACTGGGCTAGAAACGTTTCATTAGCTAAAATTCCTCAATAGGGTAATGTTTGCAAATGAGTAGATTTTTTAATTAGGTACAATCTACACCAGCCAGTCCCCAACCCATGGACTGGGAGCGGTCCATGAGTCGTTTGGTACTGGGCCGCGAGAGTTGAGGCTCGAGCGTGTAATTTATGGTTTTCAGTGTTTTTAATCGTTTTTTTTCGTTATTTTTTATCATTAACTCAGTTTCCCTGGGTCTTTTCACACGTGTTATGAAGAAATCTTTTTATTTTTGGTACTGGTTTTATTTTGTTGCATTTATCGGCGACACCTTAAAAGCCGGTCTGTCAAAATATTGTCAGACATAAACCGGTCCATGGTGCAAAAAGGTTGGGGACCGGTTTATGTCTGAACTAAAGAACAGATCCGTACATAACTGATAAGCTGATCGACTTTGGCTAGCTAAGGCTGTTAAAGGGCAAACAAGTTTTAGTCAGCCAAAAGAGTTTAGACAGATTAAATTTAGACTGTAACCCATAATACCTGCGGGCAGCTGGCATGTTTCAAGAACGGTTTGTGTAAAAATACTTTTTGGATACACTATATTTCAATATTTGAATAATAGACATTAAATACAAATGGATATGGTCACTTAAATATTTTGCAGTATTTTTCATTTTTACCCCAGAAGACCCCCAAAAAATCTTGCCACTATTGATCTACAGAGAGTGTACTCTGATAACAAAGTGACTCTGGACTGGATCCAGCTTGGAGAGTTTCCCTATTGTGTAATCTGTTTGCCTGTTTAACTCAGCTGTCAATGCTGGATGAGAAGCATCCACCTTAATTTTTTTAATGTGCTGAAAGTGGGTCATATATTAGCACAAGTTTAAAAATAGTCTCTGTGCCAACATAGTTAACTATGCATGTGAAAATGGTAAACAGCTTTTCAGGTGCTTAAGATTTAGCTTTATATTAAGTTTAAAATTTCAAAGTACAAGACAATGCTAGACTCCTGTATAATAATGTAAATACACACCTTAGCACTTTTAAATGATTGGAAGTTTTAGTTTTGTTTGGTCCACATGCTCATAGTTTCTATTGTTGATTTCCTGGAATGAGCCAGAATAATCATCCAGTGCCGATGACTTTTGCAAATTTCACTCTGTAGTTTCTGTATTCATTCTGAGTCAAGAAATTAAAACGTAAGCTTGCAGTAGTTTCTAATGAAGTGAAAGAAGAACATTCTCTAAATGGCTATACATTAGCATCTGAGTTTAAAAAAAAAAAAAAAAGAAGTAAATTTAAAGATCTTCAGCAGAAAGTTGAATTCTTACAATAAACACTAAGAGCCCGGAAGCTGTAAATTTCATGTCAAAAAAATGAAATGCACTCTAAATTGTTTTCAATACAATGTGATTACAGTATGATAATTCTTTAAACATTTAGGGTCCCTTTAAGCTCCATCAACAGTCAACAACAATACAAGTACAGAACATGAACCACATCCTACTGTACACAATACTACGTCAGAGGCAGTGTGTGTTGTTGTGCCCGCTGCTGTAGAGGGCATGGAGGCTGGGCTGAACCCACTTTCACTTCAGTCAGTTCAAACAGAGAAAATTGTATCACTACTGAAATATCCGGATTCGTCATCCAGTTCCTGAATTTGCTGAAGTGAACAGCGGGTTGATGATGGTCCCATGAGGCACGTTGGACGTGCAGACAAAGAGACTCTGGTCCGAAGTCCCATGATTGTATCATAAGTAAAGAAGTAAATAAAAATATATTGTTACATAGAAAAAGTCTTTAAAGTTCCTCTTGTTTATTTTCCCTTAACGGTCTGATCCCAATGCTCCCAGTTATAGCAGCGAGATTTGTGTTTTTGTGATGTGTACTTTGAAAAGATAACTGCCCACATTGGGTTTAATAGCACTTTAACATGTACTGTACATGGTTTTCCCCATTCACACAGAGAGAATATTAGATGATAATGCCAGTGTTCTTCATTACTGACATTAGTGTTGAAACCTCTGATCTCTAACAGAAAACTGAAATAGATGTCTCAATATTGTTATTTTTGTTTCACATTTTGTTAAAAAAAAAGTAGTCTATTGGTTCTTTAAAAAATAATTTACTGACAAATATAAGAGTCGATACTTTTTCTTTAGCTGTAATTTAGTTTAAGGAAATTTAGAAATTACTGCTCCAACACAGAGAGAGGCTTAAACAAAACTAAGGTTTGAGGTTGAGTCAAGCTTGGATTTTCTGTCTCCAACAGACCAAAAGCCAATTTTTAATTCATGTCAAACATTTAATGATAATGAGATATGTAGCCCAAATGGCTACAGTTGACAAAGGACTGCTAAAGACATCAAAAACATGTAAAAACTGTATAAAAATAAAGCTATTATTACTTTGATACACCAAAATAACATACTCACTAAATAACATAATTTACAACAGCACATCGATGTGATGACTGCACCATATTTCACATTTTTGGTATAAAGCAATATATCACACAACAGGGAACATGTCACTGCTAGACAAGGTTAAATAGATGGAGTGTAAACTCTGAGACCGAGCAGCACTAATTTCGTATTTGTGGCATCAGGAATGGCTTGTATTTTTTGACCCTGTTTTAGAAAGCCAAACTAAAATGGCAACACTCATTTTAGAGAAGACCACTGTTGTCCTTTGCTACAGTCTGTTCATTTGAACTATGAATCATGCGAAGTTACCAAAGACCTTAAATAAAAATATAGAGCTTGAAGTAGCTATATCAAATCCCCTTCAGTTAGGCAGGGTTCAAACAGCTGGGGGGATTTCTAGGCAAAAGCTAAAATATGATTTTTTTTGTTTTGTTTCTTTACACTCCCTGTGCTCTTCAGCAATCACAACCTGATTTAATTATAGATCAAATATAGGGCTGTATGATATAACGATATATATTGGATGACAATATAAAAACATCTATCATTTCATTTTATACTATCGTTTGTTTCGTGGTGTCACAAAATAAACTGTTTAAGGCAATATTTTTTCGTCATTTTGATGGTCACTGTAGTGGCTATATTAATTTCTTAAAGTTCTCTCTTTCTCTTATATTTAATATAACCACACTACGGACGGACAAGCGCCTGTTTAATGCGTTGTCGTTAGCAACAAAACCATTGCGTGTCCGCTTGTTTATTTTCCACATAAACCTTTCATAATAAAGCTCAAGATCCTGTTTAGACTTTTCAAAATAAACTGAATCACGTGAAAGAGTATGCAGAGTATTTACGGATGAGAAGCAAAAAAAGAGCCATCAGGTGTTAAAAAATAAACCTTAGACTCAAACATTAGAACAGGCTTTTCCCCGCAGCACGCCGTGTAATAAATACTTACAAAGAAAACGGCGGCCGTTACAACTTATGTCTAAAAATGTATAGTTTCATTCAGCATTAAAACACTCTACTCCAGTTACACGACGCCCAGCTGGAAACACTTCACGCAAGTCGAGCTGCCCGAGATTCACAGAATTTATAGAAAATGTTAAATTTTTGTGATTTATATCGTTATCGGGACGATAGATGTCTTATATCGGGATATGAGATTTTGGTCATATCGCACAGCCCTAATCAAAGTTTTGACTTTTAATTTAACAATTAAAAACACTACTTGTGAGATACCTTGCAAGCCACCATTTTCCATTTCCCTATGTATTTTCATTTGTTTATTTATTTATTTAATGTATTATTCATTGGTCTTTTTAAGTGTTAACATAAAGGTGATAAAGAAAAAAAAATATTTCTTTTGCATTGTAAGTTACAGCTACCATATTACCCAGACTTAGCATTGCTGCCAGAACCTCTCTGGAGCTGTACTTGATGAATATTACATAAACAACTGTTAACACCACAATACAAGCTTCGCTTAGCAGCAGAATATTAGATTTAATTGGTTTAACAAAAATACTGTATTAGGATAATGCACTACTAGTTATAGCATGAGTTAAGTGGTTAGTATATATTTATCAACATTAAAGCAATAAAACTACTGGAGCTATAATTAGCCACTAATTGCTTTGCTGTACTACAAGAACTATAGCTTAGCAGAAGATTAGCATCAATCTGCTTTGTTAGCTTTTAGCATGTTGTTAAAGGTAGCCCCATTTGGGACCTCAGCAAAAGCTGGGAAACTTACAGAAACAAGAATGTAAAAGTTGCTGTTACCCCATGGGCAACCATTGATAAAAGAATTTATTTGTTAGCTGTTTATCCATTAGCTTACAAGCTTACATAACTACTAATGTCAGTTGTTAATGTATCTGAACCTAGCATTAGCCCTATTGATGTCAATCTAGTTTGTGTGTTTGGCATCTCTGAGAAGTTTGATGTGCAATAGTTTAATAAGTCAATGAGATTGTGAAAAAATATGAAAAAAGAAAACCCACCAATAAATAACAGGTAAAAAAAAAAAAAGGAGCATTTGAACCTTGTCTTAGCCTAAGTGTAGGAAGTGCACTGTGACTAAATCAGAGAGTAATGAATAGCATGCTGAGGTCACAAACAGGTAAGTGTTGGTTCAACTGTACTAGAATAGTTTAACCAATGGTGCAGCTAACAGTCATTTTTCAGTTGCCATTTTTATAAAAACACCACATTACAAAATAATGAAAATGCTAGAAGACATAAACACAACAGTGTTATTGAACAATGTACCATCAGTTTCAGTAAATTGAAGTTGTTAAGTCTCCATGACAAAAGAGACATTATGGGAGAGTCTGGTTAGTTAAAACTCGATCCAACAATCGGTTGGTTAAGTGAAATGGGCGGGTCCACAGAGTTTGATGAAAAAGAAAAGATGAAAAGATACATTCCATTCTTAATAATTTGCCTTTCCCTTTTCCTTGAGCAGATTCTTCCCAGAACAGTCCTGCTTGGTTGTCCATGCTGTCCATCAAATTCCAAGGCCTCCTCCAGAATTTCCCAGACTTCCCAAACCACAGTTCACACCCGCAGAGGACTGTTTTAGCACACTTCCAGGTTAAACTTGTACCTTCGTCAGGTGGATAAACCTCACTGGCCAGTTTCTGCACATAGACGGGCTTCATATAGGCTCAAGGCATGATGGACAAACTCATACTGTTCACCTGTCTGGATCATGCCTCCTCTACATAACGGAAGAGAGAGACAGAGTTAGGAATGAGAAGCAAAACTATTTGTTTAAAACATGCAATAGGGATGAATTTAGTGCTGGCAATAAACCATAACACACCATCTGACTCTAAAGTGCAGACAAAGTCAAATTTGCAATTTATGTATCTTATGTCACTTAACAAGGCTGGGCAACATGTTACAAATCTCCAAAACAACTCCTGATGAACTCAACAAATCAAAGTCATATTCGTCCAATCATTCAAACTTTGTTATGATTACTAATAATTTAATTTAAATTGATATGTATTGGATACATGTTTAAAAAAGGTCCTCAATGAGCGCTTTAGCAACCACAAAGAGGACAAAAAACAACAACAACTAAACACTGAACATAATCATCAATGGCAAGGAAAAAAGCGACCACACAGAAAGAAAACTGCCAAAACCAGTTTAAACAATCGATGCAACACAAAACAACTGCAGGACACCTTAAATTTCCACAAATGAGGAGGGGAAAAAATAAAAAAAATAAATGTCCAGATACACATAATATACACCATTGTAAACAAAAACAACCAGAAAGAGATAAAAAAAAATGACCACAAACTAAAACAAGACTATCACCAAAAGGTCTGAAACAACTGCAAGGATGTCAGACACACTCAATGCCTTCAAAGGGAAACCAAGAGACCACAGAAACTTAAAATGACCACAAAGACAAGCGAGGCAGCTTCAGAGTTTATGCAAAAACCATGTTTCTCAGTGACTAATGGTACTTTCTTACAAGAGCCAGTTAGAGGTTTAAATGTCAGCTTTTTAACACCCTTTAGATTGTTTTAATCATGGAAGTGAGGACCTGCAGGTCATCAGTAAAAACCTGCAGGAGTACACGTGTGTTACCTGTCGGCTCGGAGCTGGCAGGTGATGCCCAGTACATCCACCACTCCTTCCAGCTGTAGCTGCTGGCAGCCCATCGTCGTGGCGATGAAGCATCCCGTTCGCCCAATCCCAGCACTGCGATCAAACGAGCAGGGTGTCATTTCATAATTATATAGTAGTAACAGAACTGTCACGCTGTCGGTCAGTCTGTCAGTACCTGCAGTGGACTATAACTGGTCCCACGTTGGTGGCGGCCCGTCTGTCCGTCTCTACGTCAGTCATGAGCTGCAGCAGCGGCAGTGCTGAGACCGGGGTTTTGTGGTCAGGCCACGATGTGTACCAGTAATGCTGCACAGAGCGGGTTTGGTTCCCACACTGCATACATGAAAACATACATGACATATTAGTCCTGATTCTCAGCTCTGATGAGAACACGTTCCCTGCTGTGCAACGTGTACCTTGAGCGTGAGGCTGCGAGTGGTGTAGTGTTCGCACTCTCTGATGCTGTTCACCAACACTTCAACCTTCCCATAGATGCCTCTTTTCTCCGGCCAGTACAGAACACACTTCTACAGAGGAAAGCACAAAGACGGCATTCATTAACTTCAGCTCACCTTTCACTTCTGCTGAGCACTTTCCAGATCACTCCATTTTTGTTGCTATACACTCAGCGCCTACAACACTTAAAATCTACCCTGGCATTAAGAAGACGCTCTTTCTTCCACAGTCTTTGCTTTTTAGACTCTTACCTCGTTCTTCTCCTTCAGTTTGGTTATCATGACAATAACTGGTGACTCCTCTTGCCAGGCCATTTGCCAGAAGTCATTCACCGTGTTCACCATAGGACCCTGAGTGGCGATGTACGCCTTATCGTCCCCCAAGTAACCCTGCAGAATGAACCAATCACACAGCAGGGTCAGCATCATTCACAGAATGATGAATGTATTCCTCCACCAGGGTCTATCAGCAGCAGTAGACAAAATATACCGGGATTTCCCAAAACTTCATGAAGACGTGCAAAGAAAGAACCTGTTACATTTTGGAATACATAAATAAAATAAAAACGTAGAAAAACCCATTTGTCTGCATTTAAACCATTTTTACACAAAGAAAAACGGCAAGAAAATGTTAGAACTGTAGATTAGTCTAAAATAAAGAACCTGAAAAACATCATTAACTTGGTTATTCAGCTGATCCATTCGCTCGTATTCACTGTTAAACAGCAGGTTAAATCTTTCATGCCTGTATATGAGCTAGTTTAATTGAACAGTGATTCAGTGTTCTCTCGCTGGCATGGCCTTTAAGGCATTTGTGAATAAAAACTTGTTTTATTTCAGGGTGCTCCTCATGCTGTCAGTTTTTAACCGACATAACTGATAACTGGATCAGGATGTGGCTAGTTCCAAACTAGCTTGAGCTAAATGTGTGCGGAGAGCAAAAAACGGTGCATTAATGACTCCAGGTGACATAACAAAAACAAACAGTAAGACCGTGCCAAACTGAACTTCAAAAACATATTTCATTTCTAAGCTTCAAATTAAAAAAATTTTTTAAAAAAAGTGCTGTGTTTCATTTCATAATCGCTGTTATTTTCATGTAATTGAAGTGCTTACTTATTCTGGATGAATAAGATTTTTGGTGCGTGTGCGTGCGTGTGTGCGTGCGTGCGTGTGTGTGCGTGTGTGTGCGTGTGTGTAGTAGGACAAAGAAATTAAACAGCCTCGGTTGTCTCATGAGGTCCGCCGCTTTAAACTGTTTCAGTGGTGTTTCCTGACAGGAAGACAGTCTATTGTGTGGAAGTCTGAGAGCGACATTACAGACTTCTACAGGCAAATACTTTCACTGTGTAGGTCGACGAGGAGCCAGAAGAAAAAGAAAAGGCTGTTTACATTCCAGATGAGTGATAATGACAGCCTGCTTGCTGTTTTTTCCTAAGGTTTAGAGAAGATTTAACAAAACAAATGTCATCATTAACTGGACTGAAAAGTTTTTCAAAACCTGAGTAAGTACGAAAATGTCTCCCAGAATAAACACAGCAGCTGAGAGCTAGAACAAAAAAAACAGGAAATACAAGTAAGCCAGGCAAAAATAAATAAATAATACTCAGAGTACAATTTGTTGTTATGCAACTGATCTACAGACAGAACATGAAACTACAGATGAGTCGATCAAAACAACACAAACAGCAAAGAAAACACAATAAGCTAATTGTCTGGAAAATAATGAATAGAATTTTTTTTTCAGAATAGAAAAAGGAAAATAAATGAAAACAACAAGTATGTTAAGTATTAGTTCATAAATCGATTGCTTGGACTGCAGGACAGTTTGTGCCGTTACCCACCCGTATGTAGTTAGCATTGATGTAGGTGCTCAGCAGGTCGTTGGAGCTCTTTGACTTTAGGATCACTCTGGAATGAGGGTCTAGGAAACATACCAAGGACAGGAGATGAGGACACAAGGAAAGGTACAAAGGAGAAAACTAACGAGAATAGTTTAAATTAAGCTCAAAAACATTCTGAGGAAAAGTATCACTTTTAATCAGCACCTGAATTTTGAAACTCATGTCTCAAAGTTTACCCAGTCTTGTTTTCTTTATCTGAGAAATATTGTGTAAATCAAACTTTTACTGTCAGTCAATCATCTTAAACTTTTAGTACACACTTTCTCTAATCTTGATTTATTGCAATTCACTTTTCATATGTGTCACTTCTAACACCTTATCAATGCAGCTGACCTCTCCAATCACCTAACCAGGGTCATCTAACAGTCCCTCGCTATCATATTAAAACCAGAGGTGACCGTGCTTTTAAACTGTGGCTCCCAAACTGTGGAACCGCCTTCTTCAGACTATAAGGTCACCTGACTCTGTTATTTGTTTGAAATGTCTGCTGAAAACTTATTTTTAGGTAAAAGCTGAGGCTTCAATATAGTCCTAAACAAGCCAATATATGATGACAGTGGATATCTACCTATAACATCTAGGGTTGGTAGAGTCCTATTGCAGGTTATGTTTTAACGTTTGGAGCACATTTAAGAACAACACAGAATGTGGAACAGAGGAAAGTCTGATTGACAGCAGCTCTAGGTGAGCATTCCTTTCTCTTGATTGGTCGGAAGGAAGGAACAGTGCTGTATTGATAACCCCACCCTCCTCCCAAAGCACGGCTACACAAACCAAAAAGTAAGTGTGTGTGTGTGTTACATAATGTCTTAATCAGGATAAGTTCCTGGCCGACAGTGTGAGAACAAACTGTGCTCAGAGGAAAATGTATTGTTCCGTCTGCTCATGGGGAAGAGGGAGGTGCGATAATAGCTGTCCTTGCGGTTGTTGGCCTTTGACACTAAGTCCCGCCTACATAATAAAACAACTTCCTGGTTCATCAGGAAATCAGAGACTGGGATTGTTTTGGAAGTATTTCTAACTCCATAGCAACACTGAGAATACTCACTGGGCAATATGGTCTTATATCTGTTCTTGGTCCCATGATTCAGAATATCCAGCTCCTTGGGATCTATGAAGTTCATTGGGATTTCCTGAGATTTTAGGAAGACAAGTTTCAATTTTATGGCACATTTCTTACCCAGATTAAAACACAATGCACTTTACATGAGTATTATTTCAACTTGACTTGGTTAGTTAATGATCTTTGTAAATGAAGAAAATGCAATGCCTTTCTCTTCTCATTGCAAGAAACTGCTGCTGATTTTCTCACATAGAGCTCTAAAATCCATTATAAAGCTGTTCCAGCTATGAACTTGAGGGCATTATGAAAGACTGCATCACTGCATGTAAATCAGCCCTTCAACATTTCAGTGTGTCCCATCAAAAACCCAACCAAAGCATGAAATTCGGGCTCACAGCGAACTCTGCGTGCAGCCTGTGGGTGTTGTTAACGATGTCGCGCAGCTGTTGTCGGGTGAGCGGCCGGCCAGCCGACAGCAGGTACTCCCTGGCCACTGCCTCCCTGGGGGTTACCACGGCGACGTTAAGGGGCTCCACAGTGCCGAGAGCAGACATGTCCAAAACCAGGGAGACATTAGAGCCACGTCTGCAGAGGAAGGATGGGAGGGAAGAGGCAAAGACAGCTTTTGTTAAAAAATGGAAGGGCTGATCATGCGAACGAGTTCCCTTCCTTCCTACATTTTTTATTGCACTTCTCTGGTTTGCTGGTTGAGTTTCAGTTTGGCTTGGTCAATTTTAAGGTTTTTCCTGACTCAGAGTTTGCAATTTGATAAACAAAAATCCCCCTTAATGCTTCAGACAATAATTTAACACAAAGAAAAACCAAAACTGGTTGAAAATAATTTTTGTTTACTTTATTTTACAACAGCAGTGATTTAACCTCAGCTCTTACTAAAAACTCTGTTTGGTCTGACAAACTCTTGCTTTCATAAGGAGACAACGCTCTTCCAGCTGATAACAAACCACCGAACCCAACATCAAAGAAGTTGTCGTGTTCAAAATGGTTTGCTCCATCTGACAAATCACTCACTTTAAAAGCTCAGTCTCATTCCTCCTGTACATCTTCAAACCAAAAATTCAGTTTTAAAATAATTAACTGCTGTTCACCGTCATCATGACTCCACACAATCTGGTTTTACGTATGCAGGGGAAACCACCGCCAACCTCAGCAGGGTATATGGTTCAAAGAAGGATTCATTCCCTTCTGGGGCTCAAACCCGGTCACAGACAGTCTGTTTGATGAATTGTTACCTTCCCATTATAACAAAAATATAGTCAATTATTTTACGTTCAGGGAATCTGATCTGTCTGGTGACTGACCATTTGCCAATTACAAAGTAATGCAATGACAGATTCCTGCAGTCTTGCTAATCAACAGCTAGCCAACAAATGTTAGCTTATTCGCTAACATTCAAGTCAAGTGCCAAGAGAGCTCCTAATTATACATCGGGGAAACCAAACAACTTCTGCTTAAGCAGATGGCACAACAGGATTCAGAAGTCAATAATTACAAGATGAGGATGTGCACATGGTGGACTGGAAGGAGCACTGGGTTGACTGGGCTGACAAGGACGCCCATTTTTATGAAAAGGGGACATCTCTGAACCAATGAGGGGACCTAATGGTCACAGCAGCCAAAAAAGCTGGGGTGCAGCCATCTCCCTCACAGTTTGCATGGTAATTGCTTATGAAATGGCACTTGTGGCTCATGGTTAGGCACTGGAGCTGGTTTCAGTTGTTATGCGGCTTTATGGTTTATAATGTAGGGAAACCTGCAGTCAGCTGACTGAAAAAGTTACTTTGATGAATGATGAAATATTTCTTCCTGGATGAATATGCAGCATCCAGATGAACAGACAAACATCCACCTATTGACATGAAAGTCTGGTTTTATAAGACTCATTAAAACATGATTTTTCAATAATTCATGATAATTTTATGAATATTTTCAATTCAAACTGGAACTTTTCATACTTTGTGTACTTTGGTTTTACTTGCACATCTCTGGTTGTTGCCTCCTTGATATTAATTACATGCTGCATGCATTCTTCTGTCTAAAACATGGGGTGCTGCCATCCCGTCCAGTGCAGACATATCTGGCTAAATAACCAATGCATTTTACATTATTCAAGAATCTCGTGATAATCCCTAAATAAACAAAGGAAATTCTTTATTGACAGCAGATTAATAACCAACACAAACTTCATGTTGAAAGAGCAGAACTGCTGAGCTGAACTCGGACATTTTCTGTGTCACAAAAGTGTCGGAACAAAAGGCCGAGAGGTACAGAAGACAAGGTGTGCTTTGATGGGGTTCATGTGGGTGGACTCTCTTCGTCTGACTACGTGTCAGCCAGTTTCCTCTCCAGGATGCTGCTACTTCCAGTTTGTCTGATTGGCGATTGGCTGCCATCCAGAGTGGACAACGCACACACAGACACACAAGTGAGACACAGACACCGAGAAAAACATCCTGTTCTCACTCAGAGCCCGAAATCTTCCTTCCTTTTCTTACCTTAAGGAACACTGTACGTTTAATTACCTCGCTCTGATGTAACCAGAACAAAATGGCCTCAGAGGTCTGAGTGTGATTTAGCGGAAGACTTAGGAGCAGCAGATAAAGCCCTAAGTGCTCAACGTCAAGCCGAGGCGCACAAAGATGTTTTCTTTTCAGTTATGAAACTACTTAAGGGGGGAAATGAGCCTCAGCCAAGTTTGAAGGCGACAGCAACTGTATGAAAATGTAAGTCGGCGTTCTCTCAACACGTCTGACTTAGAAAAATGAGGTCAAACTAATTTACTCAACCAAATCCAAGCATCTCACAACTAAATCCGTCTTATGTAACTAATGTGCCGAAGGGTGACTTTTTAAGCCAAAAACATCATCATATTACTGAAACGATATGATGATAAAAACCTACAAAGATGTGAGATAAACTTTAGGCACACCTGCCAATGTTTGCCAAGCTTTTACTCTTTTAAGGTTTGTATTAAGATATTTATGATATCTAACAAAGGGACAAATTGTTGAAAAGAGTGAGTCAGTTTAAGTAAGTGTACACGTTATATGGCACAGGTTGGGAACACAAGAAGACCAAAACTTCACCAGGACTACGGATTCACAATCCTACCGCTTTAAATTTATTAGTAATCTGATAATTCAAAGGTAAGGTGGCAAATTCTTTCCACTCGAGGCGATTCATGTTAAACGCCTGTCCACACAGAAAGTGATTTAGTTGTTGGAGAACGCTTCGAGCTGTTGGTTATCCGCTAGCAGGGATGCCACGCTCCTGCTGAGGAGGTAATCAGCAGGACTCTTTGATCCCACTCAGAGTTGATAAATTCTGTAATTCGGGATCCACCAACTTCACCTCCACAGCAATTAGTTTGTTTACAAGGCTCAGAGTTTCAGATACTTCCCATCAGACAGGCCAAAGAATCTGATTTAGTGGAGAAGAAACCAGTAAAACTCCAGAGCCTACTTCTGCCTTGCCAAATATATTGCACTCCACTCGGGAGAGAAGTCTGCATTATGAAGCTGGAGGTGTCATTAATCACAGCTTTGTCAGCCAGAAGAATCTCCACTGCAAGCTGAAAATGACTTTATTAGGTCTAAGGAAAGAAAATATCAGAGTTTGGGTTAAAGACGCCCTGTATAATCAGGAACTAGCCCTTTATCAACTCCATCAGACGCAGACAGCTCCTGGAGCGAGGTCTCAGCTCACACACAGGATGGACTGAGGGGACAAAGAGGGGTCGTTTTAAACTTTCAACTCGAGACCAAGAATAAAAATGCGTTCATAAGAATCAGTTTATGACTGTGGAAACCTGAACTAACAATACACACCTCACAACTCCAAGCCTGAGACAAGTGTGGAAGTGTGTCCGACGGGACCCCTCTATTCATATAAACACCAGCCTAAGGACCTGCTGAGTCCTCTCTGATAGATATGAACACACACTCTGCAGACTGATTACAGAGGAAACTTACGTGACTGTCTAAATGCAAGCCTTCGGTACTGATAAACAGGCAGACAATATATTAAAAGGGAAAGCTGAACCCTTCACCCCTATAGTGAGGGGGATCTCCTGGTCCACTCTGCGGTGCCCTGCAAAGCCACTTGTACCCTTAGAAGGAAGGGTTGCTGCAAATCACTTTTATCCTACGACAACATTTCTATCCTGATGGGAGCGGTCTCTTCCAGAATGATAACACTTCTCTCCAAAGGCTACAAGGGCTCACTGAGTGGTTTGAGGAGGCTGGACATGATGCGAATCAAACACCATGGCCTTTAAAGTCAACAGATCTTAATCCAGTTCAATCCCAAATTTAACATCACAGCTATAGAGCAGCTAACACCATCAAAAGCAACAGCTTACAAAAGTGTTTGCATTTTATAATCAGGAAATAGACGGTACCCAGCTTCAAAGAGGTTTTTCTTCTTTTTGCACTGTTTGTGTCGAACTTGCCAAACACATTTCTCGTGCTTCCAAGTCTTTAGTAACAGCGAGAGTAAATGTTAAGACTCCATGAAATGAGACTGAAAAAAAATAAACAAATCATGGATTTAATTTTTCCACCACACTTTCCACCTTGTGTAAGCACATCTGTTCAAAGGCTCATTGTGAGCACGTACACAGCTCAACACCTGCCTGCTCCAACAATCACAGGTTAGAGGTTACGCTACTCCACACACCCCCACACACACACCCCCCCCCCCCCACACCCCCCCACACACACACACACACACACACACACACACACGGAGCGCATTCTTCCTCTCACAAACACTGAGTGCTCATTAGATACATTTCCATCTGAATATTACAAATAAATAAATAAATAACATACAGGCTTCATTGCCATTTGAAATTCAGTAGCTTTTTGATCTTACAATATTTTATAATTAAAAAATTCCCATTTTAATTCATCCAGATTCCAGATGCTTTTACATAAGACTGTAGATATGTGTGCTACCACACAGCTGAAACTGTACTGAACCTCTACTGGGCGCACGTCAGTGTGACCTACAGTTACTAGGCAAGGCAAGGCAAGTTTATTTGTATAGCACAATTCAACAACAAGGTGATTCAAAGTGCTTTACAGAGACATTAGAAACAAGAACAAATAAAAAGCATGATTTAAAATTGATTAAAACAAGCAAATAAACTAACTAACTAATTAACAAACAAACAAACAAACAAACAAACAAACAAACAAACAAACAAACAACAGTATATAAAGTCAAAACAGATCAAATCAGAACAGTAGATAAAATCAGTAGTTAAATGTAAGTTTTGAAATTTAAGATTAAAGTGTGGATTTGGTGCTTTATTCAAATGCAGCTGAGAACAGGTGAGTCTTCAACCTGGATTTAAATAAACTGAGTGTTTCAGCTGATCTGAGGCTTTCTGGGAGTTTGTTCCAGATATAAGGAGCATAAAAGCTGAATGCAGCTTCTCCGTGTCTGGTTCTGACTCTGGGAACTGATAAAAGACCGGATCCAGATGACCTGAGGGATCTGGAAGGTTCATACTGGGTCAGGAGGTCAATTGATGTATTTTGGTCCTAAACCATTCAGAGCTTTACTAGTCTGGTTTTATTTAAGGTGATGTCTTTTTCAGGGACAGGCTCTCTTTTTTCAGTCCAAACCACATTCAGCACAACAGAGGAGTTCAGGTCTTAAAGTGTGATGTTCATGTTTGGTACCGGTGTTTTTTCAACATGACAATCCAGAAGAAATTCTTACCTTTCTTGAAGTCCTGCAGCTGGTTTCATCCTGAAGGGGGAGGGGCAGGGCTTCAGCTCGTTATTGGATGTAACTGGGGTCACGCTGGGTAGGGGTGTGTGGTTGTTGCTACCAATAATTGGTACAGGTGTGGGGGCGGGGCTATGAGGAAAAAATAGAGTAAATTAAGTCTAGACTGATTAAAAACTATCAAAGCAGCAAGCTGTGGAGCTCCTTAAGATCATTCCCATTATGAACATCTGCAGATGTTATGCAGCTGAGAAGTCCCGACTTTTAATCAGATTATCACTTTATTAAAACTCAAACAGAAACTACCAAAGCATCATGGGAAAAAGTCTGTGGCTAAATAAAATAACCTTGGCAGGGGGACGACAGGTGGACCGAGGCGATGGCAGGCTGTGATTGGCTGTCGCTGGGGAATGGGTGTGGCTACAGCAGGCAGGAGCTCAGCTTGGACCATGCTTCCTGAAACGATCACCTGAAACACACACACTTGTTAAGTTGCATTCCTGAGCTAACCTGGCTGTTTTAAACTGGGCATACACTGCAATTTTTTTCAGTCATGTTATTCAGCTCGGGTTCGTCAGTCACGATTAGGGATGGGTATCGTTTAGGTTTTATCCGATACCGGTGCCAAATCGGTACTTTTGAAACTGTG
>NW_005187520.1:216938-218902 GCF_000239375.1 Pundamilia nyererei
TATATATATTTTTTATATTCTTTATTATATTAATATTATTTTTTAAATATATATTTGGGTTGACTTGTGTATTTCCTTCCCATTATTTTTTATTTTCTATTTATTGTATTCAAATGCTGTTTTATTTCCCCCCACTCTATTTCTTTTTCAAATACTGGAAAGTGACATTTGTATTCTTAGATTTTTAATATATTACAGTTTTATTCTATTTTAATCATCCTTTTATGTTATTCTTATTTTAATGTATTTATTGCTTTGTTTCTTTTGAGGGTTCACTGGTGAGTTTCTGCTTGAAGAGCAACAAAATTTGTCCAGAGGAAAAACAATTTACTTCTTTCTTTTTTGTTTTTAAATATAATATTTTAACAGGTTTTCATTCCGTTTTTGTTCTGTTTTTGGTCTGTTTGTTGGATCTGACATAAATCTGCTAAACCTGTGAAAATTGGAACATTGTAGAAAAGGAAGAGGAGAAAAAAGGGAATATAAGGCCGAGGCATGCGGAGGTTTGTGTGTGCAGGTGCTCCTTCATGTGGACAAGATGTGACGTGCAACTTTTAAATATTAGTGACTATTTTGTGTTTGCTTTAAAAATTATTTGTTGTTCATATGCATATGATTATGTGACTTTATTTGTTTCTTCTTTCTATTTGGGGTTTATTAATATTTTTTTGTCATTCTAAAAAGATTTATTTATTTACATTTGTTTTTTATAACTTTTTATTTTCTTTTTGTATTTTGGGGAGTGACTTTGTAATCTTATTTAATGTTTTTATTAAGTTTTGTTTGTCTCTTTTGTTTGTAATTTTTTCAGATTTTTAGTATTTCTAAGAATGAATTATTCATGAATTTGTTTTCTTTCTTTCTTCTTGGAGAATTCATTTATTTACTTTGAAGGCTTCATATGTTCTTCAGTAACTCTCTGACCTAATTACATGCAAGTCAAAGTGCTTGAAGGAGTTCTTGTTAACTGGTTGATTGGATTTACTGATGTGGCAGCTGAGGATTGTGAACCCAGATTTGAACCCAACATCGACTAATTAGATTAGCAAATCTTCTATCTTCTTTCACTGTGGGATATAGGACACGTTTTTATGCTAACTTTATACACATTAGTGAGTAAGTGTCCAGTCTTGCATATTTACAAAAAACAAACAAACAAACAAACAAAAAACAAAAAACACACATTTACCATCAAGCAGGTGATGACGATGACGAATACAGTGAAGAAGAGGACGACAGCATAAAAGCCTTCTCTGCTCCACACGTGGTCCCTCTGCTCGCCCTGAAGGACGTTTTTCTACAGAGGAAACGAAATTTAAAATCCAGTTTGTGATCATCTGTTCAGGATTTGCTTTATGACCTCCTCACGGTCTGTGTTAGGCTGTGAAGGTGGGAGGCAGATCTGAAGACGTTCAGTCCATCATGATCTAATATTTCCCAACAGGCCTGCATCTGTCAGCTCGTACTTCCTGAGAATATCTGATTTCAAAAAATTTCCACAAAATGATTGAAGCTATTCGTCCAGAATATGTGAACACAGTTTTTGTTCTTCACAGTGATTTTACAGCCTTAAGCTGCATTTATACTTGACCTTTACTTTAAAGTTTATTAGATTTACAGACTCTGGTTTTGTTTTGGTTTTTTTTTGGTAGCACATTTTACAGTGGCTCCAAATTTTTTGCACAGTACTTTAAAGATCACCATAAAGAAGATATTATAGGAGCTGCCATTCAGTCAGAGATTAATAACCTCTGACTGAATGTTGTCACTGCAGTCAGAAGTCTGAGAGCATTCAATATTCAAAAACAGATTTTTGGTGGATTACTCCTTTAACGCAGCCTGATTGTGGGCATCTGCTTCTCACTGACACCTGTGGGAAGTTTCTGATTTGTTGCTGTAATATCGCCACAGAAGAAGAACGGCGTTAGTCACAGCTGCGACTGTGAGTGATAATATTAACTTAA
>NW_005187520.1:220373-223307 GCF_000239375.1 Pundamilia nyererei
CTTTTTCTCCTTGGTCTGGCCAAAATAACAAAAATAACAATAAAAAGCAAAAAAAAAAAGCAAAAAAAGGAATGACAGCTCTGAACTGAAGATCAGTCCCAACTCCGACAAATAAAACTGGAAAAGAAAACCTAAATAATCACCATGCTGGATCTCCTGCCTCTCCTTAGGAGGAGAGACTTTTGTTCTGTGGCTTCATCACCAAACAGATCAAATCATCCCTCCATCGCCCATCCTGTTATTTTATCTCTCTGTGTTCTCACCCTCCTCCTCCGGTTTGGCTCTTCTGGTTTTCCCAAAAGCCGCTCAGCTTCCAGAAAAAGTGATATGACAGACGCTAATGAGTCACTGAAGTTTACTGCAATCTGTGTGCAGAGAGAGCCAACAGGAAGTGCTTCTTTGGATGAAGACTGACGAGTACACAGACAAAGAGCTGTTTGGTTTAAGTCTCTCATTTCAAAGTAAACTTTATATTTAAGGGAAGTGAAGGTTCAGATGTATTGACTTTAAATCCACTTATCAAATCCAAATCCTCCCAGATCCCTCAATGATCATCTCCAGTTGTAATCATTTGCAAACATTACAGATAGATGCAGTTGGCTCAGTTAACAGCAGTTTATAGACCTGAGCTACTTCAGTAGAGACGGTGGGGCCAGCGGGGGCTTTGTGTGCTGTGGATCAGTTTGACTATGCGGGCAAAAGAAATACTGCTGTCCTTGTCATCTCACACCTGTGCTGAGACACTACAGAGAGCGACAAGCTGAACACACTCATAAGTGCTGCCGCTGCCCTAACATCACACTGTGCGTGCTTGTGTATGTGTGTGCATGTGCTTGCTTGTATGTGCTTGTGTGTATGTGTGCACGTGTGTGTGCGTGCGTGCGTGTGTGTGCGTGCGTGCGTGTGTGTGCGTGTGTGCGTGTGTATGTGCGCGCGCGTGCGTGCGCGCATGTGGGAGGTTGTTTACTAATGGCTAAAACAACCTGTTCTGCTGCCACTTAATTCAATATGAGGAACAAAAAGCAGAGGCACACAACTGATGTTATTATCCAACTGCGTCTGGTTGCAGCTCGTTCTGTTAAACAAACATCTCGAGAGACACAAAAACACAAACGCGTAACCCACTACTGCAGAACTGGACGCCACTAACCAACCGATGTCTGCTCTATAAAGGTGAGCAAACTGAAAAATAAAAATAAAAAATGCTCAAATTAAAGCAGTTTGTTGAGAAACTCATTTAACTTTCACCAACTGACAAACCAAACCAGATGTTTAGTCATAGATGATAAAGAAAATGAGAAACCTACGAAGCTCGAGTCACCACAAAACAGAGAATCAACGATACAAAACAAACCTCTTTGTTTAAAAAAAATGTCAAAGAATCCATCATGTTTATGCCTCAGAAATCAGCTTCACCTGCTGACAAACCAAAGTATTCAGTTTTCTGACGTGAACAGCTACACAAAATGAAAAGTCTCAGATTTAAGATGTTTAAACTTCTTCAGTAATCAAAATAAAATGTTTCTCTGAACAGTTTGCTGAGACTTAGCTTCACAGGCTGAAAATCTCAAAACTCTTACTGGCTCAAATAACCAGAAAAAGAAAAAGAAGATAAAGATGAATCTTCAAAATTGTAAGTTTTGATATTAACAAATTAAAAAGTTCTCAATAAGAACCACTTCATTTTCCTCAGTGCTTTAAAATGCCTGGAATGGTCACCCAGTGAACTAAATACCTTCAGATTATTGACAAACTGTTTCAAACTGTTTGAAGAATGACTCATCAGCTGAGTGAAAGTTAAACAGAGAAACTGTCAAATACAGAAAGAAGCTCACCGAAGTTCATCCTCAGAAGCAGCTGCAGTCTTAAATGGATGTCAGTGAAAGAGCAAAAAAAACAAAACAAGCAAACCACCAACAACACCTACACAACCTTACCGAGCAAACATGCAAACATTGTTGATCCTCGCCGACTGCCACAGGAAGCTTTTCACTGAATGACCAGACACATACGCAGAGGCAGGCGATGCGCCTAGCAGTCAGGGCTCAGGGACTTTTTGCTCCATTTCCTGATCTTGTCATTCCCTGATCTCTCATTGGCTTAGAGGAAGAGAGAGCTCAACCTGCTACCTGATTGGCCGTTGTCCCAGTAATGCCATTATCCCGCTGTGCTTCCTGTCGAGATCAGGTGCTATTTCTGTCCCCCCACCCCCACCACACACACACACACACACACACATTAATAACAGCTAATAGCCTCCGGTCAGGTGGGAAGGGAATCCAATTTGGTTCAATGAGAAAAATCGGAAAGAGGGGGAGGCTAAAGTAGTGCAGATAAATAATAAAAACATTTAAGAGTTGGAGAAGAGGAACAAGAAGAAGTGCAGGAAAAAACAAACTCAAAAGCAAAAGCAGGAAAGGGAAAAAGGGCAGTAGGGCATTAAAATCAATCAGAGCAGCAGCGATTAGGCAGCTAATTGAGTAGTTGATTAACAGAGAAGTAATGCAGCTATTTTAAGTAAATAAACAGAAAAGCCAATTAAAGTAATCACTGTGGCCTCTGAGGAACTGACAGACTTTTGACCTCTTTAGGGAGCTAAGTGAGCTGGAGTTATTCCTATAGTCCTGCTGAAAGAAGCATTTAGGAAAACTTTCTTAAATAAAATATAGAAAAAAACATTACACCATGGAAAATAAGTAAAAGTACACACTTTGCAGAATCATATACTGTACATCTTATTAGTGGATCTGATGTGATACATAAAGAATCAATTATTATTAATTATATAAAATAATCATGATGTGAATCAATAAAGAGAATGATTGGTTGCTGCCCTATAAATAAGTAGGTTACCATTTCATTAAACAAATGGTTTATCATTAAGTGGCAACCTCAATGCACGTAGAATTACGAAATTATCGAAAAACTGCAGTT
>NW_005187520.1:224431-224945 GCF_000239375.1 Pundamilia nyererei
GCAGGCCCAGAGGCCGGAGGCCCAAGGGCCCCCTACGCCCCGGAAGAGGCCTGACCGAGCAACAGGCGCCAGGCCCTGCCAAGTAGCTACCGGGAGTGAGCTGATACATACCTGAGTGGATGTAGCTGCTAGCTGTATGCTAGGCTTCAGCTCAGCTAACTGGAATCCCTGTACTAGACCTGTGGATTGCATTTGTACTGTTGGAGCCCCTTTATTTGCGATTATCTGATCAATAATATGGCTGCTGGGCAGCAAATCGTAGTAACAGACCATCGACACAGTATAGCCAACCTAGCATGAGCCAACTACTCCTCCAAATGTGGTACTTCTGGTTCCAGTAACAAGGTGTAGTCTTGGTCACAGTGTCTACGTTTATCTGAGCCTTGCCGGAGGTTCATCACAGGGAGTTTTTGCTTCTCACTGTTGCCAAGTGCTTGTTTATGGGGGGTTGATTTTGGGGGCTTTCCTCTGCATTATGGTAGGGTCTTTACTAGTGGTGCAACGGATCAAAAAA
>NW_005187520.1:225419-236846 GCF_000239375.1 Pundamilia nyererei
AATGCATATACCTCTTCTGCATATGGATAACGTTGCCTTGCCGGGTGACAAATTAAAGGAAAAACCAACAGAAAGGGTTGAGTACAAAGGTCAGGCCAAGAATGGTGGGTATTTAACAGAAATATGCAATATCATTAATAACAGAGATAACAAAACAATAATCCAAGCGGAGAATTAATTTTGACTGCTTGACATCGCCTAATTACTCAGACTGATACGACTTCAGTCAGAGCTGGTAATATTTTCTGTACCGTGAATTTAATCACATTATGAGTTTTTTCTTTAAATAACCGTCTCGGTGTGGAATCTGCCTCAGTCTCTTTTTCCTTCCATTGTGCAGCTTCTGTGCAGAGCGCTGGTGGGAAAAACGTGAGCGACACGTGACCTCAAGCTCAGTGAGATCTCACACAGACACACACGGCTGAATGAGTGGGATAACATGAGGTTAGATTATTCATGCTTGTGTTGTTTCCTTTGAGAAAAATTACTGCAGTTGTATTTTTATCAGCACAGAGTGGTATCATGACATCAAATCACCTTATTCTATTTGAAGAGTTTATTTTATATACTTAATTTATATCTGTTCGTTTATATTATATTTATCATAACAGCATTTACTGGTTATTTTCAGTGTGTGTGTTGGTTCTCAGCACAGTGAGCAGCTGATTATTACCCGTCTGAATATTTTTAGGATACAAAGGCCCTTTATGAATCTGTAAGAGGCTGGTAAACAGTATAGAGTGCAGTGCTAACACACGATGTTTCACTTACTAACGTAAAGACTTTCAGTATATTGATATAAAAATGATTTGAGTACAGGAAGCAGTAATGGTGGTAGGGTTTGGGGTGGGTATTACACTAGATTAACATCCACCCCTTTTCACAATTTACACCTATTTGAACACCCACATGGAAAAGATGTTAAAAACACAACACAAACAAAACTGCACCCAGGGATAAAAAAGGGAAAAAGGAAGCAGGAATGAAATCAAAATGCAATGACTTGCAAAGCACAAACCCTGAGAGAAAGACCATTTAAAAAAAAAAAAAAAAAAAAAGAGAGAGAGAGAGATAGAGAGATAGAAGCTGGAATCTATCAGGATTCTAGCTGCTCAGCAGTTCCGGGTCTTTGTCGTATTTCTGATTTCATGATGCCATGTTAGCTAATATTGTTAAAGTAGTAAAATAAAAGAACTAAATACAAAGAGAAGTGGGACTAAAATAATCTCACTTGACTAAAGATTTAAACTATGCATTTAAAAGTTAAAAATCACTCAACGACACACTCGTATGAACATCAAAGCAAACCTGTAGACAGACTTTAGGAGTTAACCGAGCAAACGCAGAGCAGTGGATGAATCATGTTCATCTCTGTGGGTTTGAAGTGGTGTCAAAGTTCTCTCCACCAGCAGTTATAACGCACGCACGCACACGCACGCACAGACATAAACTCAGTCACCCGCCCGCTGGTTTGGGTCTGCGTGTTTAAACATTGGCTTTGCACATTTGAAAATTTGAAGGTTTTTCGAACTCAACAAGAAAAATTCAATAATCTGTCTCCAGGAAAAAGTTTGACTGCACATCTGTTCACCCAGTGACTTTTCACCTTCACAGGGGGACGCCTCCAACGTGCCCCTTCTGCATCAGACATCCTGCTAAAGTGGTAAACCGTTGCACTTTTATATCAAGTACAGCAAAATCTGTGTGCAACAACCAGCTCACACATGCAGTGAGAAGCTGACAGGGAAACAAAGGCCACACACACACACACACACACACACACAGTAGTGTCTTCCAGGCATGCGATGGGATGCAGAGACAGGAGGTGACTGGGTACCATCTGGGAGTTACGCAACCGCTCCGCCTCTCTCAGCTTCCATCATAGCATGTTCCTTGAGTCATATTATGTTGACATATCACAACAGAATAATAACAACAACATGAGATTCAGGAAGAGGTTTGCAAGTCTGCATATTCAAGAAGTGCAGCAGGGGAGTTTGAGAGCAGCAAATGTAGGAGTTGTGGGGGTGGACGGAGAGAAGGGGAAGTTTCAGGTTTGTAGGTGGCTCGATTTTTGTCTTAAGCTTATCCGCATCATACTTTTATTAGACTAAACAACGCAGAGCAACAGCCTGTTAGCAATCGTAGGTAAACAGTGAAGTTCTAGCAGGCCTAATTTTTTTGTCATCCACGAACAAAAACAGGAAACTACACCTTTAAGGTGGATGGTGACACAGACTCAGGTAAGTGGAGTCCCTGAGCTGGACCTCTGGACTGTGTTTGTGCTGTCGGAGCTTTTTAATGCACCGTGGCCACCAAAGAGTTAGATCAGTGTGAGTGTGGCGAGGCTCAACTGTGTCACAGAAACTCTCCGTCCATCAGTGGTGAAGTGATGGCACGGCAGCAGCCTGCAGGGACGGGTCATGTGACCACACGGGAAGTCAGTTAACACAGAAACGAGTTATTCAAGTGTACACTGCGCCTCACAGCAGTTTCTCATTGATAAAAGCAGAAAGGTCATCAGGGGACATGAGTGGCTGAAAAATCAAGTCATTGTGTCAGAAAATCTGACCGTCTCTCAAAAACAGGCTGACTGTGGCCCAGTGGCAGTCAGAGATAACTCACCAACAAATTAGCTGCACAATTTACGGTAATTAAAACTAAAATTACACACAAGCGTTTAACTTGGAAACCACGAAGGGAATAAACACTTGCTTACGAAAGAAAAAAGAAATGAGTCCAATAATGTACTTTTCGTACTATCTCATGTTTATTACCTGCTCATACCAGCTGATGTGACCCTGATTAACTGGTCCCATGAATGTGTTAATTCCTTAACTACAAATTTAGATTTCATATTATTTTCTCACAGCAGTCCTTTCAAATGTTCTTATGTTTTGGTCTGTGTGTGTTTTATTCATTGTGCATTGTGAAGGGTGACCTATGCCCCACTGGAAGGACCCCGCATCCTGCAGACTGAGCTGCAGAGACAGACAGGTAGCCATCTGTAAGCTCTCAGCATCCTCGCCCGTCTTTTAGTTTCCACTGGAGGTTTCTCCACATTGCCTCTACTCCTACAATGCATCTGTGGCGATGACACCATTGACTGCTTGGCGAAATATTGTGGGAGTGTTGGTAGCGAGACTTCACATTTCAGGCATGTAGAGATTCAGTTAAATGAATCAGCAGCAGTGTTTGTCCTATAAATAAATCTCTCTGCCTGCTGTGAATCAGACCAAGTATCAGATGACTGACCACAGCTCTGAAGACGTACACAAGGAATCAATCATGAAATCCAATATGTGGTACAGTGGGGAGCAAGCAAATGGTAAATGAAGACAAAAATAGTACAGGAAATATTTTACTGTGTTCACATGATGACACATGAACTCCTATAACTAGAGTCACGCCCTGGTGATCTCTGCTTCTCATATATAATAAAAGTGGCTGCTTGTGTTCAATAGTGAGGAAGTCTGGACACCACTAATAGTGGTAATTACTAATAGTAATACTACAATCAAACCCCAGCAAAAATGAGCTTTACAAGTAGTTGTTCCACCTTCTGCTAGAGTGAAGCGCAGCCAATCAGAAGACGGCTATTATAAAGGAAGAGTTGCCCGAGTAGTTTCAGACACAGGATGAATATTCACATTTATACTATGACTCATGCAGTTACAGCAACAAGCAAATGAAAGAATTTTTTTTTTCTCCACAGACCCGCTGGAAAAAAAAATCCTCATGAGAGTAAAAATAGTCCAAAAAAAGATTTATGGATGTGTTCTCTGCTGAGAGGAACACACCTGAGCATCAGTGTGAGAACACAGCACAGCTGAACCTGCAGTCAGAATCTGGGTCACAGAAAAAAATGTTATGGCTTTCCAACATCGTTATTTATAAGGAGAGCTTGTTGGTGTCATCATACCATCGTCTAGCACTGCCATCTTTTACCTGCCTATCTCCCTCATTCGTCCACCTGTGTCGTTGTCTCAGTATCACTGTGAAGGTCACTGCTGTTTGTCCCTGAGTTACGCAACCACCCCATTGTGAAGGTAAAGTGGGTCTCTCATGCACACACACACAATCAAGGTTACCATAGCAACAGTGAGTGCAGCATCTCTCTTCCTCCTCCACCCATGATGTGGATAGAGCAACGTCTCACCCATCATTCACTTCCTGCCCCTTCACTGCGACCTCTGATCTTCTCAGCATGAGCTGCCTGTAACCTCCCTCACCCCGTTTATCCAAATCATATCAACGGTGGGAAAATAAGACGACTGAATCACACCATCCAGAAATTCCTTATCTGCAGCCTTCAGCTGCTGGAATTTCACCAGCTGTTAAACTGACATTTCATCACTATGGATTCCTGTTGGTCGGATTTACTTCCAGGGCTTAAAGCAAGGAAAATTTGTGTCTGAAATATATTTCAGAAACCAAACATCCTCTGATAGAAAGAATGCATTTTTCAGCACAGACACTCAGTTTTCTGTATTCTGGTGAATTTATAAAAACGAACTTTTCTGCATCGATATCAGAGAAAGCCAAATTCCCTTCTAATCCCCAGTTTTGGTAGTACACATCATAACATGCTAAAATCATAACGTGACAAGCTGTAAACCCAACGGACAGTTAATATGACTATGTTCATGTCCAGACTGAGACCCTTTCACACTTCGCTCACTCCTCAGTTTGTGTCAACATAACATGTATCCTATGTATCCTAAGAATTCCACTGATGTCAAATGGCTGGTTACTCACCACAGTAACCAAATGTCGTGCGGATATAGCGGCATGCTCCGGCTGCACCTCATGATGTGGTCGTGCCAGCAGGTTAAGGCTTTGCTGGCCGGCGGGCTCCTGAGGAAACAGACCATCAGGTAGGTCTTTGGCTAATCTGGCAGGGTGCTGATGGTGACGATGATGATGGAGGTGGTGCTGGAACTCTGGCAGTTTGTTCACATCCTGATGACCATACAGAGATGGAGGGAAACGACCCAAGTGGCGGAAAGGTGAGGCCTCATTGGAAGATGATTCTGTGGAGAGAAGGGGGGGAGAGTTAGTTTAGAATTCCTGCAGTGGATAATTTCCACAGTCCGTCAGACCAGCAGGTTTATGCTGCTGCATCGACTCGGACTGAAGCTGCTCTAATGAATGATGCACCTTTTTAATCTCAATGGTATAGTCTTGGAGCCATAGACTGTGCAAGAGGAAACCCCTGCTCACCAACTAAACCCAACCAACTGTGACAAATATGAACTGCGTAATTCACCATCGCCCTTTAATTATCATGGCAAAAGGAACAAAAAACCCTGAGGAAGCACTTTCAGTGCAGCAGCGTATGTGATTTCACATACGAGCATATACAATACAACTGAATATAATCTCTATGAAAGTGGTATGAGATAATCTTAGTGGATGTGGACCCAGTACAGAACCCTGAGGTGCACCACACCACATTAAACTAAAGTATTTTTCTAAAGCTATACCTCATCCATTGGTTTGGAAGCCTCAACATTAGTGTTTTGGGTCCCGCCATGTTGTTTTTTTCCATGTTGTTTTTTTTGGAGCCAGAAGTGACCAGATTAATGAACATATTCGTTAATGCTAGCAGGTCTGTGCAATGCACAAATAGAGCTTACTAGGTAGCGCTAAGTAACATCTAAAATAAATCCTCCTTACTCTATAAACTGGAGCACAACCTTCCTGAATGGACTGTTAGTGCATTTAACCTGACAGCAGACATATTATTGGTCAGATAATTGCACTAAAAATGCTGGAAAAGCTTAGCACTCAGCTAGCAGCCGTCTGAGTCACACTTCACCTGTCAGTCACAAAGCCACGCCTTTAAATGGTAAATGGCCTGTATTTATATAGCGCTTTACTAGTCCCTAAGGACCCCAAAGCGCTTTACATATCCAGTCATCCACCCATTCACACACTGGTGATGGCAAGCTACATTGTAGCCACAGCTGTCCTGGGGCGCACTGACAGAGGCGAGGCTGCCGGACACTGGCGCCACCGGGCCCTCTGACCACCACCAGTAGGCAACAGGTGAAGTGTCTTGCCCAAGGACACAACGACCGAGACTGTCCAAGCCGGGGCTCGAACCGGCAACCTTCCGATTACAAGACGAACTCCCAACTCTTGAGCCACGATCGCCCCGATGCAACGATGCAAATTTGCCATGATGCAAATTTAAAGGTTAATGCGATTTAAACAGGTGAGTTATAAAAACATTACCTCCTTACATTTGTTATGATGGATAAAATCAGCTAAAGAGACCAAAACTATTAATTGCAAAACCATGAACATGACACATTTGACATAAGTGGGAATTAGATGAGCAATTTTTTGGACTTCACAAATAAAAATACTTTTTCTATTTTTATTGTAAAGATGTGGATAATGTCCACAGAAGTAGGAAAGCGTCAAATCAGTTGCTAGTTAAAATAATTTCAGAGAATGAGCGTTATTTTACAATAATTAATTTAAATTAATGTTAATAGTTCTTTAGTAGATTTTAATTACACATAAAAAAAATTTCAAAGTAATCTGTGTGCTGGCATTTATCCAAAGCTTTTCACTCGAGACTTGAGAAAGAAGACGTGCACAAAGGCTTTACAGTTTAAAAATCTATTTCTTGTAAAAGTCCTCTGCTGTGTCCTCCTCCTCATGCCTCTTATCTTTCATCATGTCGTTCTCCAACACATCACATTCAGTATCTCTCACAGAGATGAAGAGAAAGCAGCAGACAAAATGAGTGCAGGAGATCCCATCTGTCTACCTCTGCCATCCCAGCTCATTGGGCAGGACAGAGACTTTCATGAGTCTGCAGGCAGGCTGAGAGGAAACCCCTGTGCACTGACTGAACCCACCCATCTGTGATAAATACAAACACTGCATAATTCACCATCAGTCTTTATTTATCCTGAGTAGTGGTGGTGGTGGTGGTGGGGGGGTGACTGAGAGAAGCACTTTCTCCATTTCATATTCATTCATGGTCCTTTCTATTTAAAGAGCACTCAGACATGAAAGAACCATCAGAAGTGGCCAGTCCTCTTCATGTTTAGTTTGCTGGCGGACAGAAAATTAACCGATTTGATTAAGCAGAAAGTTTCTGAAATATACACTTGAAGACATTTAAAAGCTCAAGTCTGCATGTGAATCAATCAAGAATTAAACTTTAAAATGACTAATCATGTCTAACCAACAAAAGAGGCCAAGTGCATGAAACTCTGTATATTTACAGCGATAGACTTGTGTATTGTCCATCTTTTTATTTATTAAAGTCAATTTGTTAGGTTTTTCTGCTGCCTAGCTATAACGCTAGCTTGCATCACTTATGTTATTTTCACTGTCTGCAGGAGGAGGAGTGAGCAGATGATGCTGGAAATTTCTCCTGCAGCTTCAGCCTGAGCTGACAGACTGTTCGTCCAGCCGTCTGCTAGACTCCAATGTTTGTTCTGGCAGCAAAGACACGGAAAAGAAGGTGTCCTCCGACTGCTGTCGGTCTGCAAACATTTTTCTCTGTTGTATCGGTGCCAAAAACCTGTTTTCTGTGAGTCAACAAATGCAGACAGAAACCAGGAACAGAGACCTGATATAGTCTCAATTTTATCTGGAAAATACATGTCTGAAAGTAGGTTTCATTAAAAATAAAAGAAACATGTTGAATTTTGCTGTAAAACATTAACAGCAACAGGAAGCTGCAACAATAAATCAGGTCTCAGCTGAAATGAAAAACTGAAGCAGGCCTTTCAGGCGTCCGAAGCTGACATGGCTCTTCTCGTCTCTGTTTGGCATCTTTTTCCCTAGTGACAGCTTCCTGGTTGCCATGCACAATGCTGAGTTGAGCTGTGCTCGGATTGGACAGAGGAGCCGGCTCTGCCTCTTTTCCATGAGACTACCAGCAAATCACAGGTCAAATTAGAGCAAGGGCAAAGTCTTCAGTATGCGCGTGTGTGAGAGAGGAGGAGAGATGTTTAAAGTTATGACTATTAAAATTCATTAACAGGTTTAAATGAGAAAAAACAAGGACACAAGGATGTTGACTTCTTGTTTCTGTAAAATAAATCTGTTTAAAATTAAGTATCGTGTTTGTCTTCTGTCTTTATTTCCATCCAATGTTTGTCTTGAAGAAAAAAAAAAAAAAAAAGAATCTCCCACTGCAGCGGGTAGGAATGTACCCACTGGAACATTTGGGGTCTATAACACAGATCATATAGAAAAGATGGATGTAGCCACTGTGACATCACCCTTTTGTTTCTGAGCTCCGCATTTTGAAGCCTTACCTTTAGCATTTGGGCCTCCATCATGTTTTATTGGACCTAGTCACCATATCTGTGATGAGTGCCATGCAAAGTTATCAGCGAAGTGAGCAAAATTGGTTAGAAGGTTGGAAAACATCCAAATAAAAATTCTACAATTTCACTGCATATAGGTCATATTGTTGATCAGATACTTGTAAGAAGGCCACAACAGGCTCCAATTAGCTTTAGAGACCACAACTGTTTGTGGTCAACAAAGTCTGCCAAAATCAACAGACACCAAACACTGATCTGCCCTGAAAGGGCCAAAAGAAGGAAGACAAAAAAAAGTGCTCATCCAACAGGTGATGTACACAAATCTGCAAAAAGCTATGTACCTCTCAAATATCAAATTATGAAGATTACAGATCTCACACTATAGTCAAAACTCCATCAGTCTCAAACCAACGTGGTCGCACAATACCAGCGTCTCAGGAGATCTCAGTGTTCCTATGTCAAGATGTTTCAAAAGTGCTTACTTTTAGTTTTCTTTGCCTTAAAAGCTTCATAGTAATCCCATTCAAGGTGTGAGATATCAATGTTATTGCCATCTTTGTTTACATCCAAGCAGTGATGCAGAATCAGGACTCTTTACAATTTTTAAGGCAGTAAAATTCTTTTCAGAACATGAATGAGCTAAGTCCCTGGAACAAGACGAATATCTGGATCTGGATTTGTCTGTAATATTTTCTTCTTCTGTCATTCTTATTTAATCATGCCCACTCTCTTGTATTGGTAAAGAATCCTTTCAGAAATTTCTGGATCCCGATTGAGTCCCCTTCTTTTGGTTAGACCTTTCCTAAATCCATTCTCAAATTTGGAGAAACCCAACAACGAACACCAAACCTTTCCTATGAAACTCTTAAACTACTTCAAAAAGCAAACCCATTTCCCTCTACCTTTTATTAGAGTTATTCCAGTCGTTCCAGCAGCATCCATTTCACCTGCCTGGGGAAATCTAAAAGCAGCTTCCAGGAAAACAAAAGTGCAATCTTCTTCCTGTTTAGGAGCATTCATTTCCCCCAGGAGGCTTCATGCCCGTTGTCAGACAGAAAAGTCAAAGGGATGCTCGTATGGAGCCAAATCAAAGGAGCAATGATACATTTTTAGCCAAATTAAAAACTTGTCTTTAAACAGCAGGAACCTAACTGTACTTGGAGGAATCTGAACCGAGAAGTTTCTAGTTTACAAAAAAGAAAAGCGCTTACATATGCATGCCAAAAAGGGCAGCATTTGTGCCAAAACAACCTCACAACAGAGGAAAATGCTCCACAGCTCACTTACTGCAGAGCTCCAGTTTTACCTCAGCCTGGTAAAAATGGAGCCCTGCAGTGAGCCAGTAGCTGATCTTATTCTTCAGCTGTGCGCTTGTTTCCAGCCCAGCACCTGCTTCAACCAGTCATATCATGTAGCAATACTGAAATGCATCTGTCTGTGGTGCACAGGTAAAAGTGAATCCCTGCAGTGTGGGAGCCATCGATCTTCTTGAATTTCTATACAACCTCATGTGGAAAACACAGCAGCTGTCCAGCTGCCAATTAGGAGCCCAGGTTTGTGGGGACACAGTCTGGTGGTTTACTCTGACCTAGATTCAATTTTGAGACTTTGCTCAGGAACTGCGTCATTAAAACAGCCGGGAAGGTGCAGTGAGGATGCCAGCACCTTCTGCCGCAGCTTCAGATGACTCTATTATAGAAATGGAATATTTTTAAATGCAATCCTTTTGATACAGAAATTATTAAATGGAAAAAAAAATTTCAAGCACAGGTCTTAAGATGCTATGCTCAAAATCACAGTACCCCACTTCAGTGTGTCATTCTGGGATTAACATTATTAAACAGAAACTATTAAAATGTTGCTCTGTGAAAATGATATAGCATCTGCACTAGAAAATACTGGAAAACTATATGAGTCAGCAATGGAAATGGGTTCTATCATAGCCTATTTTTGCAGTATTTGCAGCAATAGAGTCATCTATATTCAACACGTCTGTACAGACAATATTTTAAAGTCTTTTCTATGTTTTTGTTCCTCTACATGTGTACAGCACACATGCTGTGGAAGATTTAAGCACTTCTTCTGAGGAATGTCAGCTTAAGGACTTAAACTATGTATTTGCAGTTGATATAACATCACCTGCACTGGGTAAAATCCTATTAAGGACGCTATCAGTTTTTCTTCCTTATTTTATCTGGAAGACCTTCAGCCAGCTATCAAACAAGCAAACCGCACATTAGAGGAGATGTGAGCACCATCTGCGCGCATGTTTACAGGCTGGACTGTAGAAACATATCTAATCACCGAAACAGGATCACTGTGAAGTAACACACAGCAGGCGCTTACCTGTGAGCAGCAGCTGTGTCCATATTAGACACACGGACAGAAACATGGTGAATGCTCCTTTGCAGCTCACTCTGAAAGAATCAGCTCCTCGGATTTCCTCCTGCAGCTTGTCTCGGTGCTGTAATCAGCCCGCGGCTCTTTCCTTCATTAAGCAGCCGCTGCCAGAGCTCCGCAGACCCGCTCCGGCACCGAACCCCGCGTCGCTCCTTCTCCGCCCTGCCGTGCCCTAAAGCGGCCTAGCCGAAAAAGGAAGAGTCGTTCTCCAACCGCGTTAGATGCGAGCAAAAGCAGAGGACTCTCTCCCTCTGACATCAAAGGAAGAATAGTGTTTGTGTCCACATCAGCTTCAGGTGGAGGATGAAGGCTGGCGAGGATGAAGAGAGACACGAAGGGGAGGAGAGAAGGCGTGGAGAGGAGACGAGGATTCGTCCTTAAGAATATCAGCGCTCAAATTAATCTCAATACTATTAGAATGATTTCAGTCATCTTCGCCATTATTTTGTTTAGCGATTAATAGAATTACATTTATAAAAACCTATGTTAGCAATAATGCAACAAATCGTTTACCCAGAACATCGTTTTACTTTAAATGACTGCAATAAAATTGTAATTTTTCAGTCACTGGCCTGATCCCAGAATGTATTTATCATATCATATTATATCATATAATCCACCATCATGGCTGATATTTCTGTGTGGAGTCTGGCTGGGTCCTCTCCGGGTCCAACAGTCCAAACACGCGCTTGTTAGGTTCACTGGTGATTTTAATTGGCTGTAG
>NW_005187520.1:237017-246436 GCF_000239375.1 Pundamilia nyererei
TATAATATAATATAATATAGGTGACTATAAGAGACTACAAGGTAACTCTAGCTCTGGCTGTCTGGACTTTGCTTCATCACCAGGAGTGTAAAGTATGAAATAATAATACAAATAATACCTTCAGTTTGGAGATGCTGCTGTGGAACACCAGCTTGAAGTTGCTCTGTGGCTCCAGCTCAATCCAGATCAGTCAAACGTGGGATGCTTAGAGGAGACAACAACTGACAGTTGTAGCCGAGTCCATGCTAATCACCTGATTGTCAGCTGCCAGAAGCTTAAAACAAGATGTTTGGCAGAGATTTGTCAAGTCATTCATGGGCACGGCCCACATACTCATCTCCGCTGCTCATCCCAGAAATGTGTTTTCCTTACAAATAAGGCTCAATTTAAGGGGAAATAAACAGAATAAATAAATGAATAAAAAAAGGGGTATTGCCAAAAAGCTTTGTTACAATAATAAAATAATTTAGCAAAACATACATTTTCTTACTTATTTTAATATATACAATTATTACTTTTTGACCAACTATGTGCACAAGGACAAGGAATTGGGCTCTAATTATTTCTTTGCTCTCAGAACACAGTCGACAACAGACAATACCAGCATGCGCAAAGACAATGGAATAACAGAGCCTTTCCAAAAAATTAGAATATCATGGAAAAGTATATTTATTTCCATAATTCCATTCAAAAAAACTTTCATAGATTATAGACTCAGGGCCCACAACTTAAATGATTTCAAGGACTTAGTTGTTTATTTGTACATAATTTGGGCTTCCAGCTCATAAAAGCCACAAAAATAGGAACCTCTTACAGACAGGTCTGACCTGTCTGTAAGAGGTTATTAATGACATTTGGTAATCTTGTTTTCTCAAAAGGATTTTTACCTGTGTAGGTTGTTTGTAAAATTACTGAAACACCCGAAGCTTCATATAGTCAATATCTGCAACTTCAAAGTGAAAGAGCTACGTGTATTTATGCACTTGGCACAGGAGCTGTAAATATTCATCTCTACCAATTATTCCTGACAGAGGAGTTATTCTAAGAACTCAGAGCTGAGGTTCCCCTTTTCTAAGACTGTATGTTCTTAGAAAAGAGGAAGCTGTTAGTTGTTTATCACACAAGAGTTCATGTCAAAAGTCACATAGACATTTGCTTAGTGATCAATAAAAGAACACATTTCATGAAGCTGATCACACTATATACAATTTTCTTCTGACAAACATTTATGGCTCTCAGGCTTTTTTCACATTGATGTGTTTAACAAAGTCACAAATATTTATAATGTCACCTTTTTTTTTTCAAATTCAGATTCAGGGTTTGCAGTAGTGACTGTTGAGTCATTTTTGATAACGTTTCCCAAAAGAAAATCATTAAATAATCATTACTATTCAAAATTAAATCATTTTTCTTAGCATTATATTGTTAATACATATTATCACAGCATCAGAATTTACAAGTAAAACTGATGATGGTACAAAAATTAAACATTAAGATGAACAAATATAATGGGCACATCTGATTATGTGTTAGTAAACTGTGAGTAAAGAGGCAACAGGTAACCATGACAATATTATAACTATTTATTTCCTGTTATAAAACAGTTGACGTCGTATAAATTTGTAAATATGAAAAAAGCCAGCTTTCATACTGTCCTTTTCTTCTGCTGTGAATCTTACTGTTTCACTGCTCAACTTGCTGGTAGAGCTGTCGTCATATTTATAGAGACTATAGATAAAAACTAATTGGAAAAATAAAATGAAAATCGAAATAATCCTGCACTGACAGGAATGACAATCTGCAAATTCAGTAGTATGAACAAGTGTTTGCATATTTGATTTTCTAATCTTTTTGGATATTTGTCCATTTAAATGTTTCAGATTGTTAAACAAATTTAAATATTAGACAAACATAACAGTGGGGTTGGGTTAATTAGAAACACTAAATTGTGAATGTGGGGGTGAATGTGAGTGCAAATGGTTGTCTCTGTTCATGTGTTAGCCCTGCAAAAGACTGGCAACCTGTCCAGGGTGTACCCTGCCTCTCGCCCTAAGGCAGCTTGGATAGGCTCCAGCGCCCCCGCAACCCTGAAAAGGATAAGTGGAAGCGAATGGATGGATGGAGATAACACAAGTAAACACAAAATGAGTTTCTAAATGAAGGTGTTTATTATTAAGGGGGGAAATTTTCAAATCTACACGGCCCGTTGTGAAAAAGCAATGGCAAACACTTTTTCACACCACTGTACAAGCTCTGAAGTATAAACTGAATATTCCCCACAGTTCCCCATCATTCCACAGGGTGAAGCTGCAGCTCAAAACACTACAACCACAACCACAGCCTACACTAGTTCAAAGCACACTGATTCTCAGTGTTGTGTCATAAACAGAAATATTCTGCAGAGACTTTTTAAAAGAATACTTAAATGAATAAAATAGATGAAATAAAATGCAGGTGAATATGGAGCAGAGGGGGTGGAGTCAGTGTGTGTCTGCAGAGAGTGTGTAGAAGGACAGAGCAGCAGCAGAGCAGTCCAGACATACTGCTGAGGGAGACACAGGAATGATGGTGGACTCTGCTGTGTCTGACAGCAGAGCTGTTCCCACAGCAGTTCACTCTGCAGCACTAACAGTCATCTGAACTGCTTCTCATTCCTCTGTCAGTCACTGCTGGATTAAACTCTGCTTTTCACTCCACTTCCCAGTAACAATGACCAGTTGGAACATCTCCCCAAACACAAGCTGCTGCTGTCCTTTCTTAGCCCTGGTAACTTCACTTCCAGCTGTAGAACAAAGGATAAAAGAACAGAGATGATAAATGAGTGTTTACAGAGGCTCTCTTCAGCAGCTGTCAGTAAGTGTTGCAGGAAATCCAGCAAAAAGAGCAGCAGGGACTTGGTTGTGGTGGAGCAGCTGCTTGCCTTCCTCTCAGTTTTGGACTTAATATGCAGAACTAGAAACACTTTATACTTATACTTTATACTTACTTTATTACTGTACCAACACTTTAGTGATGGCTCTCTGTGTTTTCTCTGCTTCAGTCAAATTGATCTCAGACCTAGATAGTGGAAAAGGGGTGGTATTAAATAAGCTTATGCTTCTTCCTGCTCCTTTTTGAACATGGACGTTATTTGGAGTTGTGGTTGCTCGTTTTCCTTTTGTTTGCTTTGTTCATTTGTCTCTTTTAATTCTATTTTTTTTATATACTTTTTCAACATGTTCAAAGTAAAGATTCAATCAATCAATCAATCAAACCTGTCACGAAGATGAAGCTAATCTGGTGTGTAGTGTTAAAATGAATACAAAAATATGTGAGATCAGATTGGAGAGTTTGATTCAAATTGTATGGCTGTCAGTTAGAATCCAGCTTTATTTCTTGTAGACATGAACACAACACTAATTATCTTCACAGAACTTAAACACCTGATCACAAAAAGATTTTTGGCTCATCTGACTGGTCGAATGTCGTCTGTCTCCTCTTACATCTTCAATGAATCAAGCAGGCACTGAAAAGTTTTACAGAAAACACAGGAGTTTTGCTTTCATACTAACTTTCTTTAGCACAATACTTCTGAAGCAAAGATGCAGTACACCCTCTACTGACCTCATACACTCTAGTCTGCAGTGTGGATTTTTGGCTAGATCAGAGAGCAGCTCCACATCTGAATCCTTCAGTTTAGAATAGAATAGAATTCAACTTTATTGTCATTGCACATGTCACAGGTACAGGGCAATGAAATGCAGTTTGCATCCATCCAGAAGTGCTTTAACCATGATATAGATATATTACAATATATACATTCACTTGTAAATATGTGTTGGCTTTAGGGACAAAATCTCAAATTGAAGGTTAAAATTGCATAATTGTAACAAAAAATTAATTCATTTTAAATTAATATCTGAGGAAAAATTACTTTGAATTTACTAACAATCTGGCAAAGGTTTAGTAAAAAATGACTAAAATATCCATTACAAAGAAATGAAAACCTTTTGTGTTTAAGTAAAACTCAAATTGGATTCAATAATTTTCCAATTAAACTTTATAAATAATCACTGAATAGTAAGAGAAAATCAAATAAATTTAACTTTTCTGAGTAAAATGAATCAATTTCACAAAGAGAACATTCAAACAGTAATTGTTTTTATTGTGGAATATAAAATGTATACAAAATTTATAATATAACATTTTTCTGATTAATTTAGATTGCATGCACTGAAATTCTTCACTAGTGCTTGGAATAATAATAATAATAATAATAATAATAATAATAATAATAATAATAATAATAATAATAATATAATAGGAAGAATAGGCCATACTTAGAAATACAGTTTCAGCCAACTCCTCAAGAAGGTCCGTCTTTACTTTGGAAAAGTAGAAGATTTCCATTCTTTTTATACTCCTCAGTGGCTCTTTCCAGTTACATTTCAGTTTTGTATGCTGACTGTGGAATAGGGAACAGCTTTGGCCAGGTCTCACAAAGTTCTGCCTTTTGAGAATAATGGTGTCCCGAGAAGTGGTTGCAGCAGAGTCTGCATTGGATACAACTGGATTGGATGATGAGTCATAGTCAGCTGACAGTTGATCAGTGTCTGTCTTTTATCTGGTCACTTCTGCGAATAGTGAAGTAGTCCTGAAATTTTGGTTTAAAATACTGAAGTCGTTTGAAATCCCAAAGGTATCCTTCACAACACTTTGCAGCTCCTTTTCTGTTGGTGGGATCCCTGATGGAAGAACCAACTTCTCGATTTGGTCATCAGTGATTACATGGAGCTCTATCTCGTTCAACCTAGAATAAAATGTAAATGGGCAGAGTTAACTGATATTAAGTAGGGTCAACTTAGTCAATTTCTTCTGCTTCAATTTCAAAACTAGTAGTTTAATTCAATACAATCATCCATCACAACCTATTTAAAATTCATAGTCTACATACTGATCAGCTGAATTTAAGTTGAGGGATCTTCCAGCAACTGAAAAGCAGGCAACATTAATAACAATCACACTCTCTGAAGTAAAAATTTTACACACACAAATTGTTAAAGACAAATTTGAATTAATACTAAAATTTTTAAAGGTGAGGTTCACATATAAAACGAAAGGTCCAAACGCATAGAAAAATCTCAGTTTTCAAAAATACTCGGGTACGTGTGGACGTAGCCTGATACACCAACCAAGTTTAACTGGAAACTCGCATCATCCCATATGTGAGCTGTGCCTGCACTAAAGTCACAGGGCTCCGACAGCATGAAAATGTAAACCAGTTATGTTGCTGGAGTGAGCCACTTTAGCTTAATTACCACAACTGAAAAACACTGCGTGGAGACAAAAGCTTCAAAAAACTGTGACTGACAAAATCCCGCACAATTTTTTTTTAACTACATCACTGAGTGATGTAAATGAGGGAGGTTACAGCCCATCGAAATACATCATTAATATATGTTTTAATATGATAAAACATGTGGTTAGTCAAAGCTCTGAAGTAACACAGCCACAAAAGCTTGGAAAGTGATCTTATGCTAACAGTCCACTTCCTGCTATTTTGCGTAAAAATACGATACTGTCATTACAGTGGTCATTATTAATCTAATTTTGACGTATCATACTGTTTAGAACTTTAACTTAAAACTGCTATACGTTATTGTTTAAAACGTGTTGTATATTCATACAAATTAAGATAATCTCACCTCAGACAAAATGGAGATCATCCACTGCTGAACCGTGTGTGTCCTGCACATGGCACAACAGACTACGGGCGGAAGTGTAGCATGATTGAAATGAAAATGCTTTCATTAGTTAAATCTATTAGATTTCTTCATTTTTCACGGTACTCATACATTTTTGTTAAATCTGCTCGACAAAACTATTGCTTAATTTACCCCAAACAAAATTGTGAAAATTTAAATAACTGAACATCTCAAAAATGTTTAATTTTGTTTAGATTAAATTAAAACACCACATACATGTTTTTACTGAGTAATAGTTACTATTACTTTCCTATTAGATACTAATTAACCAAAATCACAGTTTTTACAGTGTATATATATATATATATATATAATTTTCTGAGTCCTTTGTTGTACTGTTTTGATTATTGTCATTTCCCTAGATTTCAATTACGGCTGTCACGGGTTTAGTTCTTAGGTTTTGTGTGATGGCTCCCCTGTGTTCTGTCTTATGTCTACTGTGCCTTTCTCTCCCATGTTCCAGGTCCCTATGTTCTGTCTCCCCAGTCTAGTCAAGTTTACATGTCTAGAGTTTAGTTTGTGTGTTTACTGTTCTACTTTGAAGGTATGTGTCTCATGTCATTGTTTCTAGTTTTGCTTCCCTTGTCTTATCCAGTCCAATTACTCCCAGCTGTGCTCTCCTTCTGTGTCTCATTTCCATCGTTATCCCTCAGTGTATTTAAGCCCTGTGTTTCTCTTTGTTAGTGTTGCGTCCTCCCTCATAGCTGTGTATGATTAGCCCCCCCCCCCCACCCCCGCGTACGATTTATTATTAGTTTTCCAAGTTTAGTTTTGTATCGTTTGGCCTTGTTTTCAGCAGTAAAGCCGTGCTTTTGAGTTCACGTTCCATCTCGGTGAGTTTTGCATTTGGGTTCTCTCCTGCCTACACACAGCCGTTTTGTGACAGACACCTACATTCTTCACCCTAAACTACGACAAATTTTGAACACAGCAAAATTGTCCATAAAAATAAGAAACCATAGGACACCTGAATTAAAAACAAACAAACAAACACACTTACCTCAACTAAGTTGTATATGGGAAAAAAAAAAAAAGAGTCTTTTATTAGCGTGGGACCCGGTAATGTGGGGAAGTAACAATAATAATAATGTTTAAAAAGTCCACATGAAAAAGCAGGTTCTGTTTACAATTAAAAACTAAACTTAAAGAGAAAGCAAAGCTACTTCCAATATCAAGTTATTAAAAACAAAATGATGACAACAAAAATTAGAAGCTCATCAAAAAGAACAAAATCAAATCACTCTCAGACATCTGACACAGTCCTCTAACCAGAAAGAAGACTTCAATTGCCACAAACACAGACTACATGCTGAAGAACAAAAGCTATATGGCCCTCAGGTTTTCCTATCTCAGATTACTGTGAGGTAACCTTTTTCTTTTCTTTTTTTAACCTAGAAAACAGAATTGTTGATTTTATCCTCGACTACTGGTTTGGTGTATGGATTGTAAAGGACCCAATGTGAAAGACACTGGAGGCAGAGCATTCTAACTAAAAGTAATCTTCAGTAGCCATATCTAAAAGGAAAACCAGTACTGAAAGTACTGAAAACAGAAATTACTAACACATAAAATATCACACTAGGCCACAAATATATCCAATGCATCACCACGGGGGAGGGGGGCAGAGACAGGGAACATTACATTCATCACACAGCATAGGTGTCAGTTTATAAGGGACTTGCTTAACACTTCAAACTAAGGCACATTCAGTAAACTGACCTCAGAGTTTCCAGTCTACAATTTGGGCTCTTCAATGCAGCAGACAGTAGATCCACTCCTGAATCCTGCATCACATTCAAGCTCAGGTCCAGCTCTGTCACATGGGAGTTCTTGGCCTTTAGAATCAGAATCAGAATCAGAAAGGGTTTATTGCCAGATGTTGAGCAGGTTTACAACATTAGGAAATTGCTGCGGTGCTTCAGTGCAACATACTGTCATAAAAATATAAAAATAAGAATAAGAATTAAAGTGCTAAGTGGATAGATATATACATGATATACATTTAGAGCTGAGGCTATGGTTTCATAGTGAGTCAGTGACAGTTGACATCCAGAAAGTCTACAATGACAGATACATTTTTAAAAATTTGTTATAAAGATAGCACGTTTTTCATACATTTCATGTGGAAATGGGGTGCTCACGCACAAATCTGTGGTTATCTTATATTATTTGCCCACTAGATGTCCTCATCAGTTCACTCCCTTGTCCTTTGCCCTAAAGGCCCAAAGGTGTACAAATGCAGACATGATAATCATGTAGATTTGAATTAGGTATGAAAAAGTGATGCAATGGTGGCCTTCTGATGCTAAGTCACCCAAAATGACATTGCACCTAAAAACTTAGTCAATAACACTCAAGGCAACAACAAGGCAAAGACAAAACAAACAACCACAACAATGACAACCACAGTCACATTTTTTTATTACTGCATCCATCCACTTATGCTGAGCCCACCCAGAATGGCCGAAAACCTCACACTATCTAAGGGAGCGGCCAGGTCTAACAGTATTCTTTCTCAAATAATGGATTAGGCAAAATAAATGTAAATAATAGCAATAATTTCTGTAACAAGGACAACCTTTAGCCTTATATCATTGTACATTATGCAATACCCTCATTCTTTTATCACTACAAAAGATAAATAAAAAAGATAAAACACACACACACAGAAAAATAATCAACCACAAAAAAAACAAAAACAATAAAAACAGAACAGCTTAATTAACACTGATTTAAGATGTTAATCACACCTTGTCTCACCAAGCCTTTCTGCAGTTCCTCACAGCTGGAATCAATTTCCATTTTCCCACCAATGTTGTGTTAAACTTCCACAGATCCAACTCATCCAGAACCTCTTCAAATGTTTGCAGCATTAAGACCAGAAAAGTGCACTGTGACTCCGAGAGGGCTCTCCCTAATTTGGTCTTTGACCTCAGGAACTCTTGGATTTCCTGATGCAATGTGCAGTCATTCATCTCCAACAGACAGTAGATGATGTTGATGCTTCTGTCCGGAGACATGTTGTAAATGTTCATTCTCGTCACATTGTTGATGACTCGCTGGGTGATTGATAATGCTCTGGGTCTTTCCTCTGTTTGACCCCACAGGCCTCTGAATTTTCTATAGCTGTTTAGTGTCATTGTTTGAATTGAATTCTTTGAATTGAAAAGGTCTATGAGTCTGTCATTTATTTGCGTATTTGTCTCTGTCTGACCAAGCAGATCTCCTAAGAGTCTCTGGTTGGACTCCAGAAAGAGACCATGAAGGAAGCGAACAAACAGGTCCAGGTGGCCATTTTTACTTTCGAGGGATTTCTGCATGACTCTCCACAAAAATTTATCCAAAAAGAATATATCTGTGGATGATGATGAATAAGATACTAAAGATTAAGGATAAATACAAAGACCATTTCTCAGGAACTTCTGAAGCATTTCTGTCTTCTGGTTGGTGTAACAGTGAAACATGTAGACTGCAGCCAGAAACTCCTGAAAGCTCAGATGAACAAAGTAGTAGACTGGTTTCTGAAAGATACCACATTCTCTTTTGAAGACATTTGTACAGACTCTTGAGTACAAAGAGACCCCTACACCATTGATATCATGTTGCTCCATGTCTTCTCGGTAAAACACAATGTTTCCTTTCTCTAGATGTTCAAATGCCAGGCTTCCCAGCTTC
>NW_005187520.1:252659-253923 GCF_000239375.1 Pundamilia nyererei
GTCAAAGATAAACAAAAGTTTGCAAACAGCGAGTTGCTCTGCTGTGACCTTTCGTAATATTGGATGAAAAACATCAAGCAGTTCCAGAAGACTGTACCGGTCATCTATGATCACGTTCAGCTACCGGAATGAAAGCAAGACCACCACATCAATGTCTTGGTTTTCCAAACCTTCTGCCCAGTCCAGAGCGAACTTCTGTACTGAGAATGTATTTCCAACTCCAGCAACACCAGTCGTCAGAACCACTCTGATGGGTTTCTGTTGTTCAGGTAAGGCTTCAAAAATGTCTTGGCACCTGATTTGAGTGTCATGCATGGGTTTCTCTTTGGAAGCCATTTCTAGCTGCCTCACCTCGTGCTGGGTATAAACAGTTTTAATTTGTCTCTCTGTGATATTGAACTTTGCATAGATTCCCTGATAGACAGTTCCACTGCCCGTTTCATCAGCTCTTTCAGTCACACATTTATATTTCTTCCTGAGATCGATCTTATGTTCATCTAAAAGCTCCTGAAGGCCAGCATCTCCTGAAAGATAAGAAAAACAATCAAGAACAAAGAAAGAATTTAATATTGATTTAATATCTGAACAAAACACCAAAAATAGTTTTCATAAATAAGCCCTTCAGCAGACAGATATTCAGTCTTACTTTGTATACAGCTGCTCCAACTTGCTGTCTGTGGCTGTGGAAATGAAGAAAAATTATAGTGCACACAAACAAGGAAATTGACTCACTAGTCAAATAAAGGTTATTCTGATTATGACCAGTACAAAAGACAATAAAGTCAGAGCCTTCATCGGGAATTAGATGTAGATATGGCAAACAACCCTGTTACGCCGCGAGGAGCGGTGAGGGAAACATCAGACTTCACTCTATCTTAATTGAAGTAATTGTTTTATTGTCTCTTGCCAACATCATGCACACGCAGACAGCAACTTCTCAAAATGGCTCCCAATCCATTTCCTCCTCCCTTTAAATACTCTAAAGACCACGCCTTCTTAATACAGACTGGCCTATAAAAGAGCTGCAATTGAGGCAGGCCTCTTCTTTACTGGGAAAACAAGATGGCCACCACAGAGGTAACCAGCAAAACACTTTGTTACATGAACGCTTCCCAACAAACCCTAAACACCAACTTCAAGCCAATTGCAGAAGTTATCACTGGTGATGGCCAAATGAAGCTTTCCGAAGCACTGAAGCTTGTATCGAAAAATGGTTCATTACTCGAAGCTTTTCAACACAGTCCTCTCCGGTGACATCTGGTGG
>NW_005187520.1:254994-263096 GCF_000239375.1 Pundamilia nyererei
CTTTTCTTAGAAATAGTTTCTCCTGCCCTGGAGAAAATCCACTTGCATGGAACAGAAGAGGCTGTGGAGTGCAGGAACCACACTGCAAGCTGGTAGATATGCAGGTATTCCTGGGTCCTGCAGACTATCACCTAAAAACAATAAACAAAATGATTGTCTAAACTGTAGCAATGTAATGTACGTATAGTGTCAAATGCATTGTTGTAGTCTTCATCAGCTTTAATTCACATAGAAGTGTTCCTAAAGTCATATGCTGTAATGGCATTACCATTATGAAAACATGATTTTGGACATGTCAGGTTTTTCACTTCGGCAGATAAAATGAATTGAGCAAAATCAACTCAAAATCCCGCGAATGATTCACCTGCCTATAAACCACTGAAACACTTGTGTTCGGAATGAAGCTTCGGACGTCACCGATCACGTGACTCTGGCCAAACGACACAGTGCTTCTGCAGTGTGTTGTTTTTTGGGTACACACCGGAGCGCCAGCTTTAAGCAGGCCATCATTAGTCTAATGGGTAGATGTAATCAATAAACCGTTCTTATGTAAACATGCATCATGGTGTGGTATTTCTTTGCCTGTCACTTCTTTATGTTGGTAAATAAAATACATGCAAAATACATATAATAACATACAACACAGTATGGCGCATGCCTCTGCTGTGAGGTCCTGCCTCCAGGTACTTAGCAATTAACCACTGGACACCTGGACAAATCTGTTTATAGATCATATGATATTTGCTACATCTCTGATATATTTTGAAACTGGGGAAAGAACTGATTGTGAACTGGGTGGGGGGAATCCTTGCGAACATGTGAAATACAAAAATTCAGATTCAAATTCAAATTCAAATTTTATTTGTCACATACAAATAATCATATAACATGATGCATTTAAGGTTATCCTGTGTGGCTTCTATTCAAGAAAAGAATTTGTTCCACTGTGCGAGGACTGAGTCTGTTCCTTTTCTTGGATATGATTTCCCCTGCCTTAGAGAAAATCCTCTCACATGGAATGGATGATGCTGGGGTGCACATAAACTGCAAAGCAAGTTTATGAAGATGGGGGTATACATTCTTCCTGGTTGCCCAGAAGTGGAGCGGATCCTCTGTCCGGGGAATCAAAGGATCTGCCATGTACCTCTGTACTTCCACTGTGGCATCTGCTGTGGCATTCCTCACCTGCCTCTCCACCATATGGCTGTCCAGCAAATCCCACAGCCCACCACCTGAAAGACTAATGGAAATAAATAGCTGCACATTCTGTAGACTGACATTTCCAGATGTATTTTAAAATGACATCACATGTGAATATTCAACTGTAAGTGTTACTAAAGATATCTAATGAAATTTATATTTCGACAAGCAGATTGTCGTTTTGTTAAGAAACGTCTAATAGTCACATATTTCCAATAACGGAATTGAAACTTTGGGATATTAAAGCATATTCTTACTATTGAGACATTTTTAGAATATGCTGGAACCCTGTCATTGTGTTATGGACTTCAGGTCAACAAAAGCCATACCTGACTGAGTTGCAGAACTGGTTGCTGGCTCTGGCTGTGACGAGGTAGATGGGATAGGAGGGACGGGCATGATCTGGTCTTTTTCATTTTCAATGATGGTGGCACATTCTGCAGTCAGACGTCTCACTGCAGCTTGAGCATTGGTCTGACTGCAAAACCCCACAGCCTTGAATCTTTGATCAAGCAGGGTAGCAATGGTCATGACACTCATTGTTTCCAAGTGAGACGAACATTCACCCAGCATTCTTGTGAGGTTCATGCACAGCTGGTGGGCTTTGTCATCCAGAACTTGAGGTTGTTTTTTTAGCAATTGCATACCGCAGCATGCAGACAAGTGGAATGACTTTGGACCCAGATACTCTCTGCTCTCCAGAAAGTTCAGTAGTGGCTGTGTAAAAAGGAGAAAGCACCTCCAGGCACTCTTTAACTGAGTGGTACTCCTCAGCAGTGACAGGTGTGAGATCTGTTCTCATTGAGACAAGGGCAGCACTAACTGGCTCTCTCTCCTCATACAGACGCTGCAGCATGGTGTATGTGCTGTTCCACCTGGTATCAACCTCCTGAAGGAGCTTTAGATGTGATCTGCCCATCTGCTGCTGCATTTGGCAGAGCTTCTCCTTTGCTGTTGTGCTAGATCGGAAATAGCTTACCAATTTACGTGCCTTACCTCTGATCTCCTAAAGCCCAGGCGTGTTGTCAATTGATTTTCTCACAATGAGGTTCAGAGTATGTGCAATGCACTTTGTGTGGCGCACTTTCAATATTTTAGATGAGGCAATCATGTTTGGTGCTGCATCAGTGACGAGGCATCTGACTTTATTTTGGATGCCCCACTCCTCCATCAAAACCTTTTTCACCTCAGCAATATTTTCTGCTGTATGTGCCTTTGGTAAATGTCCCACTCCTAGCAACACTGTGGACAGTGTATCTTGTTCATTGACAAAATGACATCTCACAGCCAAGTAGGCATCCATATGAATGGATGTCCACATGTCACTGGTGAGACTGACAGCTGTAGCCTTCTCCACTTCTCTCTTTGCTCTCTCCTTTTCCTCCTTGAACTTTTCCGCCACCATTTCCTTTAGAGCCTTTCTGGTGGGGATTGTGTAGGTTGGGTCCAAGACACCAACAAACTGTCTGAAACCAGCATCGTCAACAATGGAAAAGGGCTGCGAGTCCTTCACGATCATGTTCACCAAAGCAGCATCGACCACCTGCTGTCTGGTCTGAGTGGGATTTGTGTGCATGATCCCTTCAATACACAAAAACATTTGAATGTGAGGATGGAAATAGGCTTAACTGTGTTGTATAAGTTGATTAGTCTTTAATGCCAGTATTCACAGGTAGTTCAATGGTTATTATGTGTTGTGGGATAAAGTAAATGGGCCTCACTGTCATTGTACTCGTAGATGAGACCGCATTGTGCTTAGCACGGAGATGCGTCAGCATTGATGAGGTGTTGTTGTAGGCCAGCTGCTGGTCACAGACCAAGCACCGAACCTAAGTAGTACATGGAGTGATCCTAGTGTTATTTATGCACACTACACCCCCCACACACACACACACACACGGCTCGTACTGTCACGGCTGGCGGAGGAGCCGTGTGGAGTGGAGGAAAAGGAGGACCCAAAATGCAGCAAACTGATGATGCGAGTGAAGTTTATTCACACGGTGGCAGTGGCAAAAACAGGAAATGAGTAATGACAATTCTAAACTGGGAGAAACTAAAGAGCAAACCTGAAATCTACAAAAAGGGTGCGGGGCAGAGAGACGCAGAGACACACGGAAGAATGCAGACTTACACGGAGTAACACAGACGAGCCGACCAGGAGCACAGGCAGACACCAACTATAAATACACACACCAGGTAATCAGGAAATGGCACACAGGAGGGGACACAGCTGGAACTAATGGGCATAACGAGACACAGACCTACAAAGTAAAACAGGAAACACCCAAACTGTTTTACAGCACAACACGGGGACATGAAGGATAGACACAGGTAGGGCTGACAAAACATCAAACTAGAGATTCAACCCTAAATTAATACAAATCAGAATAAACACAAAACGCTGGGTCAACGACCCAGGACCATGACAATGTGCTTGTCCCAAGGTTAAGATGGTGGGTGAGAATGAATAAGATCCTGTGAGACTTTCAGATACAGAAAAGCAATCTGGTGACGGCAATCAACCGCACATAGATGGACAAGCAGAGAAAGAAGCCTGTAGTGATAGATGTAGCTATACCGAGTGATAGCAACATCAAGACGAAGGAGAATGAGAAGCTTGAGAAACAGCAAAGGCGGAGACATGAGCTAAAGAAGATGTGAAAAGTGAAGGCACCAGAGGTCCTCATAACTGGAACACTCAGGGCAGTAAACCCCAAACTTGGATGGAGAGTATTAATATATCCTATAAACAAAAGTGAGAAGATCCCATTGCGACCACTGTTGTACCAGTTCTGACTTCTCTAATTCATAATTTAAACTGATCTGTGCACAATTGCTGTCCTTAATGAAAACATTGTTCTCTCCATTGTGAGCTGACCATCAGATCCATTAAGAACAAAAAGTCTCTAACCTTGTGTTTGAAGGTTCAAGTTCAGTACTCAAATGTGGATTAGGATCTTTGGGCTGCCAGTAGTGCTTGTGTCCACTTCCAGCCTGAAGGCCCTGCTGAAGTCAGGAGCAGCCAGTACAGGGGTGCTGGAGAGGAGAGAGGAGAGACTTGGCACAGTCAAATGCATGTTGATATTCGGCAATCCAGATGAGTTAGAGGACAAACCTGCATTTTTATCTGTTGTGCCATATTTTGTTTGCTTGTTTCCTCTCCCTATGTATGAAGGGTGAAGTTAACAGTGGTCCCAGTGGTAATCGGAGCACTTGGTAGAGTGACCCCCAAGCATACATGCCAACCCTCCCGATTTTTCGGGGAGAATCCCGAATTTCAGTCCCAATCCCGAAAATCCGTCCCAATTAGACCGCGAAGGCAAGGTCCTCAGGTGGACGAAGCCTCTGAATTTGTACACCCCCGCTGGTTCTGGCTGGACAATAATAACGGTGACATTTAACTCATTTTTTTCAAATAAATAAACATTGTAAACAAAAGTTTTTTGTATATATATGTATATGTATACCCCCCACCCCCCAACAGCCCTTTTGAATATCTCCCTAATTCTGAGGTCTCAAGCTAGGCGACTGGCCATGAACATCCCAGGGGCATTGACAATATTACACATTATACTCCAGACAGACAACAAAGAAAAATGTTGATGCTGAATATGACATGAAAACATGTTACCATAAAAGATCACATTGTTAAAACATGACAAATTGACATCCAAAAAAAAAAAAATAACAAAACAATGCACTCTGAATTGTGCCATGCAATTTGATTGATGTACATTGACTGAAAATTCATCACAAAATTAAAAATGGTGATGGTGTTACACTGTAAAAAGTTAATGGATAACTCAGTGAAGATGCTGGGACATGATGACACTCCATGAGCGTCTGGCAGCACAGATAAATGAGCTCACTAATGGGTGAGATGAACCCAGAACTGCTAAATGAAGGCCAGATAGTCTTGGTCTCCAAGCATCAAGAATCCGAAGGGACTGGTCCCATCCAGCCCCCGACTAATAACCTGCATCAGCTCATTAAGGAAAGCTCCCTCAATATATAAACACCACAGAAGAAAAACACAAGCTCCTGGTTTCACTCCACGTTGTGCACCCTAAGACTGTATGCTAATCGGAGGTCATGGGGTAGTCAGTGTCAGAATCACAATGCAGGATGAAACATAATTATTGATGAAATCAATAATTATAAGAGGTCATTGCAGACATATCCTACATATAAAGATAACAAGATCAAAATTCCAACCACTGTTTTCTCTGTTGGGACTATAATTCACAATTTAACCTGACAGGTTCTAAATGATTCCTAAATTCTTTCCTGCCGTGAAATATTGGTGCACTAATAAGTTTTTTTTTAATGAAAACATATTTTTCCTATTGCTAGTTGAGCATCAGATTGATTAAGGACAAACAGTCTTTCACATTGGGTTTGAGGGTTCAGGTTCAATATTAAAACCTGGATTTTAACTCTACATAAACATCCTGGAGACTCTGCTCTGTGGTTGTGCTGCTGATGTGTGGAAACACAAACACAGAATAAATCCCCATTGTTCTTGTGTATATTCCTGTTGTTGGGCACTGAGATGATGCTCTGTCAGTGTCATGTTTATGAGGCTGAGGCCCTGAACATCATCACATTTGATATTTGAATTCTAAATCATGTTCACGGTTGTGTATGAGCTTCAAGACAAATGGGCGGAGTCAAGTGCTGACACAACAGTAGACACAGCTCCTCCTTCCCTTGAGTGATCTGTCTCCTGAAATATCAGGTCAGATATATAATTACTGAAAAAGAAATACAGGAATATTTTTTACTCCGAGTACAGCTTCAAGTAAGTTAAACTTCTGGGATATTGATGTGGTCAGTTAGATAGCAGAGGAGCTTCTTAATCAGTTTCAGCTACTTTGGTGTTTATGAAATTAACAAGTGCATTAGAGGAGCAACAATGAGTCAACCCCCAAAACAGGTGGAGGCAACATGACATTTTTCCCTCCTCATCTTTTCTGACTGTTTTTCCAATAGTTTGACATTTGGGCTGGGTTATTTATATAGCACCAAATCACAACAACACTGGCCTCACGCTGCTTTATATTGTGAGGTAAAGACCCAGTTGGCCCATTACTGGTAACATGAGGTTATATCTGGACCATACAGAAGTTGCACAGGTAGTCCACCTCTGCCAAGATACCACATCAATACATGGCACTGTTTAAAGTTTACTGTGTCTCCTGGCACAGCCTCAAGAGCATGGAAGAGAGTCCAGAAGATAGGAAGTTACACTGGAAGAGCTGGACGGGCCGTAGAAGGTCCTTAACCCATCAGCATGATTGGTATAACAGGATTAGCATTGTAGTAACAGGGCCCTGCAAAATCACCTCCAACAGGCCGCTTATGTCACTGTCTCTCACCAGAAAATCAGGAAAGGATGTCAGGAGGGTGACCTGAGGGCCTGATGTCCTCTAGTGGCCCCTGTGCTCACTGCCCAGCACCATGGAGATCGATTGGCATTTTTGACAGAAGACCAGAATAGAGCACCAGGTCTACCACTTGCGCCCTGTGCTTTTCAGAGGTGAGAGAATGTTCACCATGAGCACATGTAACTGACTGGTCTGGAGAAGCTTTGGAGAATGTTATGCTGCCTGTTACATCGTTCATGACCAGTTTGGTCTTGGGTCAGTCTGGAGAGGCATATCCACTCAGGGACAAGCAGACCCCTCCAGGCTAGGCACTGGCACCAACACTACCATTAGGTGATGAAACCCTTGGACCCATTGTGATGCCGAATGGTTGTCTTTCTTTGAAACCATGTGTTCTTTTTGGACAATAAGGTTTTCTATTTGACATTATTGTTGATTCGTGAGTTTTGATGTTAACTAAGGCAGGTGAGGACTGCAGTGTTTTAGATGTGTTACTGCAAATGAAACGGTTCAGAGAAGCATATCTAACAGATGGTATTTTTCATCCTAGTGCATGACTCAGTTTCATCTCACTTTACAGCAGAAACAGGAACTTACTTTGTGTGTGAGGGTCCACCTCACTGCTGAAGACTGGAGGACTTTTTTAGTACCAGTCCCTCTTCTTAGATAGTCAGCTGGATTGCCCAGATTACACACAGAGTTATGGCGCCAGTTAGACAGTGGTCAGTCGACACACCACATAAACGCACAGTAACACTCCCCCGAGCAATTTCCCAGATATCACATGGCAGCTTTCCTGTCTGCAAGCAATGGATCAGCTTCTTAAAGAGATAGGAGTGCCTGCCTCTCTTTGTTTAAATAACAAACATAATAAGCCAAATAATCCTAAGCAGGATATTAACTGAAATAGGGATATATGAAACAATGAACTAAGAAACAAAGCAAGAACAAAATAGAACATCAAATAATAAATAAGAAATCAGAAGGCATCCTCAGTCCAAAACCCAAAACCCAGGACCATGATGTTTTTACTGCACTACAAACTTCTTATAGTACATTTAAAAAGAACACAGAAAACAAAATGAATTTCAAATATAATACTATTCCCTTAAAAGTAAATATTGCCTAGTGAGTTGAGCTGCCTTGCTGTGGGACAGAGTGTTTGTCAGGTGAGTGGAAACCCTGCATCAAAGCCTCCTCGTCAAAGTCTGGCTGTGTTGGAAAATTTGATCAAATTCAGATTAAAGTAAAGAGATTTCAGTTGAGTTCGTTTTTTCCAAGTTTAACATTTGTTACTCTCTTTCTCTCCTCTGTCTGTGGGGTCGACATGTCTCTAGCAGCCTTCTCGTGGCTCATCTACATTTCTTTCCTTTATACCTGGAAGCAGATGGAGAATCATTCACCTGTATGCAATGTGATAATTACCTTAGCTACTATTTAGGCAGTGGCTGAAGCAAAAACTCGGATGTGGGAGGAGTTTGGAGAGGCCATGGAAAAAGACTTTTGGACTGCCTC
>NW_005187520.1:269575-272751 GCF_000239375.1 Pundamilia nyererei
GTTTGGTTTTCCATGGTCAGCAATAAAGCTACTTTTGAGTTCACATTTTGCCTCTATTAGTCCTGCGTTTGGGTCCAATCCTGTCTGCCTGCACAGCACATCATGACAAATAATTCATTAGCTTTCTAATCTACAGGAAGCTTCTACAGGAAGCCCTGCCCTTCTCTCTTGCTTTCCAAGATTCATTTGCACTATCACTTTTTCCAACCACCGCTGGATGCAGAATCACAGTACGTGTTGATGCATTTATGCTTCATCATACAGTAGCATGAGTCAGGTCAGCCCTTCTCTCAGACATTTCTTCTTCGGCTTCAACGTCTTCTTTTTGGTGAGTAACTGGATTTTAAAAGGGGGAAATGGTTCTGTTTTCTTTCTAAGAAGATGAAAGGTATGAGAGAGAGAACAGTAAAGACACACAATGAGTCGGGATTTTTGAGTTATTGACATTCACATCTCTACAGAGCTAGTAAATAAATCAATACAAAAAATCTGAACATGTAAATTTTATGACAGTCTGAAGCTAGAACATGATCTGTTCAGAGGCACAGGGATATAATTTCACGTTCTACAGTCACATTAAGCTGCTGTTTGTTTTAAAGGGGAGTTTCAGATATTAAGCTCCATCAAAATCTTAAAAGCAATGATGGCTAGAGTTTGCAGCAAAGCACACGATAGCTGAAGAGTCCAGAAAAACACAAAGCAATCAGAAAAAAGGTACAAAAACTTTAAGAAGATCAGGACATGCAGGGAAGACAAATAGCTTTGGTTTAGCTTGTTTGTTGGCTAGTTAGATTTTTAAACCATGTGGTAGAAACTAACAGAATGATCACCCAGGAAAGAAAAGGCAGTAATCAAAGTTGGTGGTGAGCAAGGCTGGACTGGGACAAAAAATCGGCCCGGGCATTTTGACTAGAGACCGGCCCACCAGGATAAAGATTGAAAATGTGACGTCATTCAGGGGTAAAACCGCAAAGGATTCTGGGAACTTGTGGCAAGAGGTACTAGCGCACGCAGGCTTTCAATTGAACTCAGTTACACAGCGATAAAAAGAAACACAAAAAATGTCAAGAAGCTGTTGTATTATTAACTGCAATAGCCGGTCGCATGACAGCCACGGGAAGCCGATCTTTTTTTTTTTATCGGATTACGTCGTTGAAGAGAAATTTTTTAAGCCATGTTTCCGAAGTAAGAGCCGATGGATGGTCTGGATATACCAAATATAACGTCCCAGAACACTCCAGCTCACAGGTTAGTCTGCTCCAAGCATTCCCATAAAGGTCAGAGTTTTGTAGTAGTTAATACGTCATTTTTCTTAACATAATTGGTGATATAGGTTACAAGCAAGTCTGGCGCTGAACAGAAATTGTGGCGCTATGCTCCCTTATTTATTGTGCATAAATAGTGAATTGTCCTGACACAATATTGCGTTTCGCTTCTGTTATTACCATGGTACATTGACAAAAACATATGCTTTTATTCACAGGATAAAACAGTTGTTTTGTATCACTAATTGTCCAGTGCGATTACAACATACAATATTATTGTCACTGCTACATTTCTGTAATGAACCAGAAATTATTTCCACTGCTAATTAATTACCGCTGAGCTCAAAGGTTATATTAATAAACGGTTAACGAATGTGTATTTATGACGACGATTTGTGAGACTGGTAAACTTACCTTTGTTTGTACGATGGTCTTTCGTTTTACACGGTGCATTTCAAGGTCCTGTACCCATCCGTCGGTAAACTGTACCTGGGCTTGTTGCAGTGACCTGAAGTTACTAAACTTCACGAGTGTATGCACTCACTCCAAGAACCGTATAATTATAAATATGAGCGTGGTGAAAGTTGGGCAGCACGCTAACGTCCTTTGTCCACTCTGTGTGCTCGTACGGGTCTAACCCTTTCACTCCTTTGATTTTTTCCTCGTATCTTTTCTTTGTCTTTTCGTCGAGTCTGTCTTTGTACGGACCGGCATTGAACGTTTGTGGTGCTGCAAATGCTTGCATTTGATGCGGTACTTGGATTGTTTGCCACGAGTTCCCGGCATGCAATGCACGAAAAATCACGTGATTGCTAAACAAGGGGGCGGGTGCATTCGGCCTCCTCGGCTGTAATTGGTCCAGCCCAGAGTCGATCATGACCAATTGGCCAGTTCCAACACCTTTCATTATATATACCCTTCCTAAAAAAAAAATAAATAAAAAAAATCCATCGGCCCATAAAAACAAAAAATCGTCAGCGGCCCACCGGGCAAATGCCCGGTATGCCCGATGGCCAGTCCAGCTATGGTGGTGAGGCATTTGAGTTCCAACAGCGGCAACAGGTATTGCCGGTTTCAAGGGCACAAAGAGCAGATCTCACAGGGGTCAGTATTCATGGCCACAGACAGACCAGTTATCCAAAGCATAAACACAGACTCCACAACAAGATGGAGGCCGTGAGCGGACCTGGGCCAACACAACGCGCCTTAAGCAGGAAGCCTGATAACTGCTCACTCAGCAGGTAAGTAGTCTTAGCCCTAACCCCCACAGCTGCTCAGCGTTCCAGCAGGAAGGTGGAGACATGGGGGAGCACACACAGAGCTGTTTTCATTTCTTAGTGGGGACATCTAATTGACATAATGCTTTCCCTAGCTGCTTACCCTAACCATCAAAAATGAATGCCTAACCCTACCCATAACCTAAATGTAACCCTGACACTTAAACCACATTTTGAGTCTTAAAAATACCTTCAAACTCGTCGCGACGGACATTTTGTCCCCATAAGGGACTGTCAGTCCCCACAAGTATAGTCACGTTCCAATTTTTGGTCCCCACAAAGATATGTAAACATGGTATACAGACAAAGGGAGAAAACAACTATAGAAAAACACACAGGAAAGGCGAGCCAGCACGAGAGACTCGAGGACCACGACTCCATAATAAGGTTCCATCTCAGACATAAACGTAGAAAATTAAATGGTGTTGGTTTACACTTGTACACAGCCCAGAAAACACAGGATTCCCCTTTTGTTGAAACTTCCTTGGATGATATGCTGCTCTGCTGTGTTTCAGCTCATAGTGGGACTCATTACAACTCCGGCTCTGCTGTTTAAATGTTATCATGACAATGTAAGTAGCACACACACACACACACACACACACACACACACACACACACACACACACACACA
>NW_005187520.1:272964-274924 GCF_000239375.1 Pundamilia nyererei
ATTTTCTGTCACATGTACATTACTTGAACATCCCTGTTAACTTTTAGCTTACATGGAGTCTGTTTTTCCAGCTCTTGGAGCTGTATGATGTCACAGAGGGGATATCCCTAATAACACTTATAATAAAGCTGACTTAAAGGGAAGGCCTTAACCCCCATCCTAATCACTAGGGTTCATGCAGACCCGAGGTGTATATTTGTTGTAATATCTACCTCATTCCACTTTTTTACAACCTTGTCAAAAGCACCCAATGGCACCTATACAGTTTTAAAGATTTGAACTTTTTATTCACTTAATGTTTGCCATGAACCCCAAAGTAAAGTAATATAAAACATCTGGGGAGTAAGTAGGTTACATTTTGGCGCTATAGTGGAACCAAAGCTGGGTCGTAATTTGGTCCTTCTGTCACCAGCCAGCATAGCCTGAGGCAAGTTATTAATGTCAGCTAAGAAGAGAAATACGTATTGGAAATAATATAATCATAAATAATCAATAACAAATATACACCAATTATCATTTTCTCGACTGTTTCCATTTGCATTTTTCTTTTCTTTTTGTAAATTCTCCCATTGTTAACCAAACTAAAACTACCAGCATCCACCTTTTTTTTTTGTTTAATGGAAATTTTGATTGATTTTGATAATAAAACACTGAAAACTGAAGAATTTCTGTCACTTGAATCCAGATTCATATTTTTAAAAAATGCTTCAGCATACTGCTTTTTAATGAGACTATTTAATCGGAAATAAGAGTAGCATGGAGATTTTGTAAAGTAGTGAAACAAATTCTACTTTTTACTTAATTAAAAAGTACAAAAGTTTTACCTTAAAATATATTTCATGTGAAGACAGTGAAAGTGCTCATTGTGCAGAACACATAATCACATTGGATCATATTTATTGATTCATGTATTTATTACTTATTGATATAAGTTACTTATTTACTGCTAAGTTTCTTTCTCTTTATCCAAAATAAAACAGCATGACATATTATTATAGTTCATGAAAGCTGTACTTTAGAAAAGAATTTGAGACAATGCACCCCACATCATTCTTATTTCTGAAAATCAGATGAACAGAGTTATCTTTCTCCCACGTCTCTCCTGCTCCTTAAAAGTCCCATGTTGATGTGGTTAGATACAAAATAGAAAACTACAACCAAAATAAAACAAAATGCAACAAAGGTATTTACATATAGAAGCTGAGGCAGCATCTCTTTGGTTCCTTCTCTGCAGTTCCTGCTGTGTACGTTCATTGGAAGTCTGCTGATGCTCAGAGCTGGAGCTATCACTGCTGCAGCCCGACCAAACGTAAGGACCCGGTTTCTTTTTACTGTGTTGGTTCTGTATTCAACATTCAGCAACGAAGCTTCTCCCTCAAACTCAGCATTCCCAACAAAACACAAACAGATCCCAGGTTCATGCAGGAACATCAGAAACATGGAGGTTTTTCATTGTGCTACATGGACCTTGTCAGAGTTGACATCCTGAAAGAAGAAATGCATTTTAACCACAACAGTAATTTACCAAAAAGTATGAAGAGTGCTAACAGCACACCACTTGGGTTCTGTTGGGTTATCTCAAAGTTAATTAGGAAAGTGTGTGGGGGGACCTGAGTTTGAGTACAAAGTGGAAAAAAAAGTTACAGGACCTATAAAGTTTATTTTTTAGAGGTATAGCAGATGTTTCCCTTTTTTCTCAAGAAAAATTAAACGCAAATAATTGTTTATCCTGTAAATTAATAGTATTAATGTTTCAGACAGGCACAGCTGATGAAATTTGCTCTCTAGCTCCAACACTGAACGTTTTATTATTAGCCGGTAGCTTAATCCAATGTAGCAGATGGCTAATGTGGCTGTTGGGTAACTGCTAATGGCTAAACGGCAAATGTTACTGACAATGTTCCCTCTAATTTTCCATGTGTCTGAGCGAACACACAAACTCCCTGAGCGGTCCCTTGGA
>NW_005187520.1:276356-281495 GCF_000239375.1 Pundamilia nyererei
CAAACATTGCATGTATTTTTATCATAACTCTGGTTTTACGTGGCCTATCAACACAATTTAAAAACTGGTATAAAGTCCACACTTTTTCCGTCAATTGTTCCGTCTGTCCTGCTCACATCTAAAATGGTTGTACACGTTGTCATTAACGTGGCTTCACTCCACATCAGCCACGCCGCTTTGCTAGCTAAAACACCGGTGTGGGAACATAAGGACGCTGTCATAGCCTGTCAACGTTGATTAGGTGCGTATGTGAATGCATTGGCTAGACTATGGGATAAGGTGGCATCATTCTAATCCCATACTGGAGCAGCCAGTCACTTACTGACTAACACTGCAGAACAGAATGAATTGTTAACGTATTTATTTTAATTTCAGTTCAGGATAGTTTTTTTTTTGTGCGCAACGCAGATTTTCTGTGCACAGAGACCGTGCCAGCAGTGCGCAATTGCGCATGCGCGCAGCTTAGAGGGAACATTGGTTACTGATAACTGTTGAGTGCTGTTGAGATGGGAGCTTTACTGACCTCTTAAAATTCATCATAAAGAGTTATTCGCTGTTATGAAAGTCAGCTTCAGCTGGTGGTGAGGTCAGCATGAACTGTCTGTCTGCGGCACTGATACTGATCCAAATGAGTATCCAGACCAATAGTAATTTTAGCATTGATTTCTTTTCTTTGTCTACCCTAGTATTGATTGCTTTTGTTTCCACTAGTTTTGAGCAGACATGCACAATTTTAATTTGAGTAAAATGTCATCAAATGCAGGTTGTTTGATGTTTTATAGATTATTATGAACTAATAAACACACTCCTGTGTGATTTTTCAGTTGGGGCATGTGATGGAGGAAAGGTTTCGTTTGCTTTTGCCACTGGATCAGGCTTCAGGTGACATCAGGGATCAGGTTGAAAGACTACAGACATCAGTAAGCACCTATCACACTGTCAGGCAGTATAGCACAATACTTTGAGTCCAGGAGCAAAAGGAAAGCCAGAGCTTTAAGATTTCTGACTTCCACAAGATATGCTCTGTATTATTCAGTATTATTTTTGATGTGGCAGCAGTCACCAGCACCGAGTTCTGTGTGGTTTGTTCTGCACTGTGTGGTGTAAATAACACTGCAGCTTGTAGCTCTTCTTCCCGTCCGTGTTTAGTTGCACTGCTGTGGTCTGTTTGGCTACAAAGACTGGGAGAACAGCATCCCTGATTCCTGCCTGTGCAAACAGGATGTAGAGGAATGTCAGACAGTCAGCTACACAGTGAGTAAAAGAAGCTGAGACACTAATAACTTGCAGAGTTATTGTATTAACTCAGTTTCATGTGAGGTGTTGACGCTTTCTGAAATGGTTCCAACTGAAAGACAAACAAAATGACTCCTGAGTTTGTTTCCTGTGTTTTTAGAACTTCCCGTTGAACCTTTTCTGGCAGAAGAAGTCTGTCTTCACACAGGTGAGAGCTGCTAAATGCTAAAATTAAAGTTATCACTTGATACACAGGTGTGAACATATAAAAAGTGTATACCTTCAACGTTCACATCAAGGCCAATGCTCTCTCTGACAATTTTAAAGAAGTTTTAACAGATATGTGATTATGAAATAATGGAGGTAAGTGTTATCTGTTTCCTGATCCCCTGAAAAAAATTCCTTTTCCTGTCACTGCAGTCAGAGTTTATATGTGTTTGTCTCTCTGTCTTCAGCCCTGCTTTCCCATCATCAGCAGCAGGGTTGTAAGGAATGCCAACATCACCCTGGGCGTGATCTTTGGTCTCTTTGTTCTAACAGTGAGTTATTCATTAAAGTAAAATGTGCTATGTCACCATAGCTCTGCTTTTTTAATGTTTTCTTGCCTTGTATTTAAATCTCCTCCAAAAACGTAAAAAAGCATTTTGAAATGATTTATGTCCACATCTCTGACAGCCCAGGTAATGCTGAATGATGTGTGCTCTTAACAAATACTTAGAAATATTTACAGAGAATGTTTTTTTTTAAAGAAAGAGCTGATTCAGAACTGTGGAAATACACCAACTTTTCAGCACTGGAATAGTAAACTTTTTCCTGCTATGATCCTTTAGCTTGGGTAAACTCATCTTCACCACAGAGTGCATGAGTGACAAACATCATCGTGTCAGTCTTTATTAACTGTTGTTTGTGTGTAGCTCTTCAGCATGGTGCTGTCATCACTGCTGATCTATCAGATGTATAACACGAGCATCAGGTTGAACTGCCAGTGGATGGACCAGCCACCTGCCTACGAGCTGCTGGACGACACGCCAGAGAAGACGCCTTCAGCCTCAAACCCTCCTCACAACTTTCAGTTATAGAGCTGGTGTTAGTCTAAACCACCTATACTAAATCAATCAATTAATCTAATGGGACATGACCTGATAAAGACAGAGGGAATGGACACAGGCTACATATACACTGGGGATAGAAGGGTAATATATCATATATCAGTAATATCATATCTGTGGAATAAAAAAATGAATAAAAAAGGAACCTTCAGATGTTGTTTGGTGACAGAAAATATATATATATATGATTAAATATCAGATAAGCAGATTCAATCTGTTTGTAATCTTTCCTCTGTGCTGAGCTTCGTATCTCCCGCCCCCTCACCGCTTTGAGGGCGAGCTGGAGTTAAGGGAGAGCTGTCATGGTTCTGAGTCTTTGACTCAGCATTTTGAGTTTTGTTCTGGACTTGGTATTTATTTCTTTGAAAGGTTAAAATAATTAATGTTCTAGTTAGTTTGTTATTTATAGTTCTTGATTTTTTGTTTTGTTGTGTTAGTTATCCCTTTATCCCCAGTCCCAGCGTCAGGTTCACATGACTTCGTTTCAGTGTGTGTGTTTGTCAGTTTCTCTGTTGAGTCCTCCCACACATTCCATTTCACAGGACAGCTCTGGTATTTAGTTCCAGGTTTCCCCTCTCTTTCCCATATTTTCTTACTATTAACAGTTCATTTGCTACAGCGAGACATAGTCTGATGAACTGCCAGCAACCACAAAAGCACTTTGTGTCAACTCGTGTTATTCCCAAGTATAGTGTATTAATAAAAGTGTTTAGGCTACTGTACATGAAAAAGTAGCCAATTAGTAAAACAGTTATTTTGAAAAAGGAGAGCAAAAGAATATAAAATGACAAGAATACTTATCATTTCCTTTTCTCATTACTGGTCTGTTTTCCTCAAAGCTGCATATTGTGTAACAATGACCACAGACTCAGTGGATTTTTTTCTGCACTGTTTTTACACACTCAAAAAAAAAACAGCCTATACGGCTGTTGATGTTTAAGGTCTGGGAAAGCTTTTATAAATTCTCTCTCTCTTCCAACGAAAGTAAAACTCCTGGAAGCAAAATGAGTCACAGCTAGATGTTTAAACTGCGTGCACGTGAGCCCAACAACGTCCATACAGCTTTTCTCTCCGGCTCAGCAGCAAAAATTTTCCACTGCTGCTCCTGGTGCCAAAACATTGCGTTTGTGTGTGTGTGTGTGTGTTATGCCTAATATATTTGCTTGTATTGATAAATAGTTTGTAGTGAACAGGATTTAAGATAAGAGTATAACATAAAGAAATAGAAATATTAAATATCTTTATGACTCTCTCTTATTGACCGGTCACGCAGTCACACCAAAATAATTTGCGCACCTATACGGTTCAATATACCAGCGCAATTCATCATGGTGCCTTTAAGGGCACCTCGTAAATTCAGGAATACTGCAGCCATATAACTTGAAAACAATCACACGTGTATCCAAAAACATTTTTAATAACAGTGTGGTGGTGTTTGCAGAAAACAAGTTGTGATATCCTAAGACCAAGGAACCACGGAGACCATGTTTAGCTCACAGTTGCTTCTTTATTAAGAGAACCGGGGCATGCACCCCCACAGACTGAAAGCTCCCCAACCACTGTTGCCCCCTGGTGGACAAATCCCTGCCACAACATAACACAAGTTTTAAATTTTTTCTTTGAATTTGTGCTCATGCTGCAGTGATTTCTAGGATGTAATCATTTCAAAATGTTGCAGTTGTAAAAATCCGTAAATGATCACTGTCAGCTTGCCTGCTGTGACAAACTGAACAAGAATATAAGGTTAATAATTAATGGCGGCTGATAACCGCTTGGTTGTTAGATCCTTTGAAGTGTGTAACTATGTCTGTATATTAGTGTGTACTTTGTATTTTCATTTTATTTTTTAAAAAAAATGAAGGTTATTACAAACAGTCCTGTTGATGTGTTAAATAAAAAAAATGAAATTTGGTGGTAAAAATGAAATATTTAGAAGCTACCTTATTGATTTTAGCATTAAATTATAATAAACTTTATCAACAGGAACACCAAAATGGTTATAGATATGTTTATCCCAGCAAAGGGAAATAAATCCCCCAGAAAAGCCTTGTAAGCGATCTTGCAGTTTGGATTACAGAATTTAAGAGGTTCACCTAAAGGCACCATGACGAACTGCGAACGCATATTGAACCGTAAAAAACCTTGTAGGTGCGCAAGTTATAATCACGAGGGGATGGTTGCGGTCGTACATAACCTGTGTTCCACATCAGGCACGTACTGGTGGGGAGCGGAAGGGGCTTGAGCGCCTGCCCCTTTCCTGATGGGTGCCCCAAGTGCCCTTTTCTTGAGGCAAATTTTTATTTAAAAAATGCAATCTTTTCATTCTAACATTTTCTATCGTCTAATGAGCTTAGAAAGCATCTGGACTTCGTTAGTTTTCTTGAAGACGTTTCGACTCTCATCCGAGAAGCTTCTTCAGTTCCAAGAGCAAATGGTGGAGAGTCCCAGATTTGGAGCCCTATGCTAGTGTCCCCCATTTTCTATCATTACTTTATTAAGGATTAGGTGCAAGAGTTGTTAAGTGTGGATAATTAAATAATAGATTAATGCAATAGCAAATTGTGCCTTGCTCTCAGGTGAACAGCAAGTGGAGAGTGATAGATGAGATGAGGAGATGGAAGAAGGAAGAGAGGCAAAATGTGATTCCCAGGCAGAGCCTAGTTTATTTCTCACAGTTCTTTTTAACCTGTTGCCTTACGGTTCCAAGCGCTGTCACCAATCTTTGCATTTTAGTATCATCTCATGAGCTACCATCTCTCCTATGGGCAGGGACGTGCAGAGAGGTTTAAAGGGG
>NW_005187520.1:282926-288363 GCF_000239375.1 Pundamilia nyererei
GCACGCACACACACATAAAAAAAATAATAAATAAATAAAAAAAATTTAAAAGTTGCCTCAACAAAAGGGCACTTTGGGCACTCATCAGGAAAGGGGCGGGTGCTCAAGCCCCTCTAGCCCCCCCCTCTGCACGTCCCTGCCTATGGGGACTTTTTTAATGTCTACAGTCCCAGATCAACACAGCTCTGCTGGCTCTGTGGCCCAATATAACTTGCTATCATTTATGAGCGATATATTTGTTCTTCGATTCTTATCAAATCTTTACAGCAGTTTAAATCCGATGCGTCTTGGCAAACACCGGAATGCCCCGGACTCTTCCTGTTAAGTATCATCTTGCTGCTACGTGGTTTACTGGAACTCCCGCCCGCTGTCGTCTGGGGTAGTTTAAAAGCAACTCAACCCGCCCATCTCCTCTCACTTCCTCCGCAGCAGTCGGTGCTCCTGTGGACTCCACAAACAGAACTGTTTTCTTCAAAAGTGTTCTTCCCTCTCAAGCTGCAAATATGGCTCAGATCAATACCTGCCTTAAACGCACCTTCATCATCTTCAACATCTTCTTCGCGGTGAGTTGAGCTTCATTTTCAAACAGCAGCTAAAACGTGTTTGGTCCCAGCAGTAATTTAAAGTGCGCAGTGCCGGGTTGTTGTGCCAAAAACGTTTCCGTGTGTTTTTTATGTGTAATATCGTTACGTATGTTGCTAAATAGACTTCGGTGAACAGGTATTGCAAAGGGGTTAAAGCAAACAAGATTTTTTTTTTAAACTGCATAAATAAAGGATACATAAAAGTCACTGCCAAAAAGTGATTGTGCTTCTACCTTGTTACAGGAATGTTGTTTGTTGGTCAAGATGACTTGATATAATTCATGAGGGATATATTTGACATATGTTTCACATATTGTAGATCAACAAGTTATTTATAGCAGTTTAAATACAACCAATCAGTTTTTGGCAAATGCCAGAAATCAGTTTTTGGCAGACAATCACTTTTTGGCACAACACCGTCACATCTCACAACATAGAAGACATAAGCTTCGAAGGCGTCACTGTTTCACTTGGGGTTGGTGGTTGGTGGACTTTGTTTTACTGGTTTCAGTTCTGTTTAGTTCTGTTACTTTAGTCTTTATTTGTTTGGAAGTAGGCCAGCTGATCGTTAGCTAGGCTGTGGTTACCTGTATTTCAAAATAGCTGCTCATATTCGAGTAATTCTAAGCTATGACCTAGTTTCCCGTTTTTCTGGGCGGTTTTTAAGCTTTGTGAATTCTTTGGTTTTTATCTTTTTGTTCATGTCGCTGTATTACAACACATCTGTGGAATGCACTGGATGACTTGATCCAAACAGATTGTACATACCTGTTCATACCTGCACAAAGAATGAACCCAAGCCCGAGGCTGAACCTGAACCTCAGCACAACAGTGATTCATAAATAAATCAAAAATAATGAATCGGTGTCTTTTTATTCATCAAATAATCAATAATTTAATGCTGTACTTAGACTTTTGAAAAGCTAAACTGCTGAACTGCTGTTCTAACTGCAGTTTTATTGTCTAAAGTTTTGGTTCACAGCTGTTTCGGTTGTCGTGGTCCATAAAGTTCTAACCAATCAGTTTTATTTTGTATTTAGATTGTTGGCGGCGTCATCATCAGCCTCGCTCTGCTGGCTCAGTTCTCCACCAGCATTCAAGAAGGAGGAAATGTGAGAACAAAGCTGTTGAAACACAGGTTTAACTCATGGGTGTGACTCTGAAGCCATATCTGACTTTTATTTACTGCTTTTGGCCGTAGCTGGAGGGTCGGGACAGTGGTCTGTTCAGCCTCTATATCATGGGCGCCATCATCATGGTGCTGGCTATCCTGGGAGCCTATGGAGCCCACAAAGAGAGCAGAGTTGCCCTGATTGTGGTGAGTACAAAGATTACCTGATCTTCTGGGATACTCTAACTTCAAAATAAAAACTCCAAATGTCGACTTACTGCTGGAGCCTTAGGTGGGCATCGGAAGTACTGTAACTTTTGATACTTCAGCCCTTAATTTTTAAGCCCCAAAGACTGCTGTTTGTACCCAATATGACCCCAAGGAGTAACTAACACACACACAGATCACTGTTTCAGAAAGTGTCCCCCTGTGAGTATAGACTTGCTGTGCAGAGCACACTGGAGCTGAAAGCATGTTCTGGAGGCACTGCTGTTAAAGTGCAAAACTGCTTTTAGGTAAAATGAGAACAGTTGAAAAGCTTGAAGTAGATCACATGCACAGTTGTGAAAGAATAAAAATTACTTCCTTTTTACATGTTACAAAATTAACCATCTTAGAAATATTCTATGATTTAACCTGGAGAGTCAAATGATCTTTTTTCTTCTTCCTCACAGTGAAACTGGTCAGGGTTGAGAAATGTCAGTAATCCCCAAATACATCAGATTAAGTGTTTTCGTGTTCTTCCCCACAGTTCCTGGTGTGTATGGTCCTTGGATGTCTGGTGATGTTCAAATATGCAGTCCCGGTTGCCATCATGCGTCCACAGGTAAAGGCCCACCTGTCACTGCTTTGGAGTCTAATGATAGGAAATGTAAATACAGGCACTCCTTTATTTATGCTGCGAACATGATGAAGCTAAATTCACCAGTAAACACAATTAAAAGCCATCAAATTTCCAATAATTCATTTATTGGCAGTTGTTGTGTTGCGTAGTTTCAGAAAGTAGAGCATTTTCAGAGTGCTTTCCATGCAAAAATTCCCCATATGTTGTGCCAAATAGATAAAAATTTGATGCAAAGGGGTTGATAGAACTGAACACTAAGCTTGCCCCCAGCCCTAAAGAGATTCACCAGTGTCTGGTACATGTAAAGAGGTTTACATGAGCTGACAGCAGCAGAGAAGTTTAATCAGGTATTCGGTTTTCATTTTTATTGTACATGGTTTTATTGTACCTGGTATATGTAGCTAAGGTGGAAGGTTGTTAAAATAAACATATATTTAATGACAGTGTTTAACTTCAGTAAAATACTGTAGATGATAACCTAACTAACAACTTCATCAGTTGAAAGTGTAAGAGTTCACTGTGGCTAAAGACATAGTGGAATTTCAGCTTCCTCTGAAAAAGTTGAAATAACCACATTTTCACAGCCTGCAACCGCATGAGTGTCTGGTTGCCACATCAGCTCTACAGAGTGTTTAGCTTTGTTTTTCAAGGAAAAGTACTTGCAAACTACAGCGTTACAACAGCAGTGACAAATAACATCGTTTAATAATCCAAATGTCGACATAGTTTTTAGTGAAATTACTATAAATGAGGCCTAAAAGTGACATAAAGCTGAGTTTCATCAGTTTAATCCTCTCAAGCTTTGGAGGGTTTTCATCTTATTTAAACTGTTCCTTAAAGAATTTAATAAGGTCTAAACTGTAATATTAAAATATTTCAGTTATTACTTCAATTCTTTTTGCACAAATATCTCTGCTGGAAACCCTTTTAGTCACTTTATGTATCAAAATAATCACCAAGATAAATAATCACTGGCTAAAAAAAATGGTAGAACAACGTTATTTTCAAAAAGTGATATCTAATATGGATGACGATTTTGTTTGCAGATTGAAGGTATAATGGAGAACAAGTTTCGGATGTTTCTGCCTTTGGATGAAAACTCAAGGGATATGAAGAACATGGCTGACAACATCCAGAAAATTGTGAGATATTCAGCTCTGCCTTGTGTTTTATACTTCATGTACTTTGTGGATTTCTCTTTTGTTCAATTTAATGTTTTATTCTTACATCCAAACCAGCTGAGTGCCATTAAAGGCTGGGTTGGGATTTCCATGAAACTAAAACTTAATGGTACCCTTCAATGCCAAAATTGTGAAAATGCTAGTAGGGTTGTTGAGAAGGGAAAACAATCCAAATCGTGAATACTAAATGGTACTAAAATTAAAAAAATAACAGCAACACAACCAACTTGGTGAAGCTGACAACCCGGTGTTTCTGAGGAATTTTGTCAGGTCAGCATTTTTAAGCTGAAGTATTAAACATTAGCATTAGCTTTAACTACTTTAGCTATTAGCAGTTAGCCGCATTAGCTATCTATTAGGTTATCGTTAAGGTAGTGTGTAGAAGTGATGGCAAATAATAAAAGGTTATCGTTTGACTGTGGGGCATTGTCATCAGTCAGGACTGCCAATCCTGTTCTCCATCTCATCTGTGCCAGTCAACAATAACCCTCCTGTTTCTTCTGGGGTTTTTTAGTTTCACTCCTGTGGTCTGTTCAGTTTTGATAGATAAATAGTGTTAATTTAATAGCAAAGCATAATTATAAAGTTTTTTTCCTATATTGAAGCAAAAGGAAGTAAAGTAAGTACCAGCAACCAGAAACTGTGACAGCCTAACATACCAGCTCTGTTTGATAAGGAGTCAAAGAGTCAGAAGTGTTTGAACATTTATTTAAAACATAAAATAAGAACTGTGTCCTTTCATTCTGTCATTTTGTCCTCATGTTGTGTATTTTCTTGAGTATCAGTATCGAGCCTGAAATTCTTTTTACGTGACAGTGTTACTCATGAAGACACCCTGCAGCCACGCACTAACTGCCAAGTATGAAAAGTCATGGTTGGTTGCTTTGACAAAAGAGCTTCCTCTTGCTCGCTACATTCAGATTGCAGCCGTTGACTTTCCAGCTCACAAACATTTGTTGTCAGACCTGTTTTTCCATTCCCGTAATTCCACACAGGGCATCCGGTTGAGTTTAGGCTGCTTATTGGCTGTCAGATGCATTCTCAAAGAGAAGTGCAAATCAAGATATGCAAAGTGAAGAGCCAGGAAATGCTTTTACCAAGACAGTAAACTGTGTTCCTTTATTTTACTGTCCTGTTTTTATATTTAAAAAAAGAAAAAGCAAGCAACACATGAAATGGTGTAACTGAATCTTTAAACTTTTTACACTAGTAGGACTATGATTGTCACATCTGCAGTGAGGTGAGGTTGAAAGTAGGACCCCAGATGCAGGCAGCTTCTGATGTGAGCGAGCTTTATTGACATGGTAGGTAAAACAAACAGGAATGTAACAGGCATGAAACAAAACCTAAGAATAACCTAAACTGGTAAAAACTAACAGAAACAGCAACGCAGGGAAATACACAGAAATACGGTTGGCTTTTACACAGACGAACCAGCAACTAACAGAGGCAGACACAAGGATAACAAGAGAATGAGACACAGAAGGAGGACACAGCTGGGAGTAATCGGACATGACTAGACAGAGGAAACAAAACTAAACACACTGACATGAGACACGGACCTTCACAACAAAACAGGAAATACATAGACTGAACTTAGAGGTATAATATAACACAGAACCAAAATGTAGGAATAAACAAAGATACAGTGGGGCAAAAAAGTATTTAGTCAGCCACCGATTGTGCAAGTTCCCCCACTTAAAATGATGACAGAGGT
>NW_005187520.1:289757-293634 GCF_000239375.1 Pundamilia nyererei
GTACCTCTGGTGCAAATTACTGACCTCTGTCATCATTTTAGGTGGGGGAACTTGCACAATCGGTGGCTGACTAAATACTTTTTTGCCCCACTGTACATCATGAAATCAAAGATTAACCATACAAAACAGAAAACACTGGGTCACAGACCCAGGACCGTGACAATGATATGTGTATCTGACTTCCCTTTAGAATCAAAACCATAGCTCTACTTTGACTCTCGGTAAAAAGCAGAAGTTTCAACTTCCTCTCTTGCGGCACAATGTAAATCAGAGGTGCCAAACATATTTTTGCATTGAGGTCAACATACAGCAAGCTTTGGTCTGAAGAAACTATCCTTTCTGTCAGTGTAAAGAAGTTTAATGACACATTTCATCTCTGTCTCACTGTAAGATGTGCGGTTTCATGAACGCATCTCGACTGGTTATAGATTTATATATTTTCTGTTTTAACTGAGATTTCTGTAGATGCTGAAAAATATGAACGACCACGGAGGAGACAATTAAAAGTCCAGAATTTCTGCCCCCTTCACTTTTTCCAGAGCTGTCCAACAGACCAGATTACATAGACTGGATTATATGGGTTGTATAGATTACAGTTAATCATAACAGCAGGAGATGGAAATGTCCTGGACAGTGTCTTTTAACACTCTCTCACACTTTTAAAAGAATCGTTCTCCATCTCATCTGTGCCAGTCAACTATAACCCTCCTGTTTCTTCTGGTTTATTTTAGTTTCACTGCTGTGGTCTGTTCAGCTACAAAGACTGGAACAACATTCCTGAATCCTGTAAATGCAACCTGGAGGAGGAGGAAGAGGGCAAGTGTCAGACTGTTGGCTACAGAGTGAGTATCAACACACACAGCTTCACTTCTATTAAATGTAACTCGGTTAGTCATATCTTTTAATTTTTCTATCTTTCCAGTCTTTAATGGAGAGATCAACATCCATCTACACCCAAGTGAGTGACTCGGCTTTATTTTGAAAAATGTTTCTTGATTTCATCAGCTGATTTACAGAAACTATAACCCTAACTTTATTTTTTGTCTGTGTTTAGACCTGCTTCCCCATAATAATGCACTACTTCCTGCTGGGTTTTGACATCGTACTCGGAGTCTTCTTCACTCTGGCTATTCTGGCAGTGAGTATTGTTAGCTATTTAAAGACAAGGTTTCCACAGAGTAAATGTCCTGTTTCAGTTACTAATGGCAGCACTCAAAAAAAAAAATCTGATTCAATATCATTTTTTAAGAAAGTAGTTTAATATAGCAGTAAAGTATTCAGAGTAGTGGATGGGGATTTTTTTAGATTTTAAATATGGTGAAATTGCAGGATGTGGTTTGTCTAAAGTGGTTTGATCTTTAGGTAAGACTTATGATGCATTATATAGGGCGACCGTGTCTCAGGGGGTTGGGAATCGCATCTGTAACCGGAAGGTCGCCGGTTCGATCCCTGGGCTCTCTGTCCTGGTCGTTGTGTCCTTGGGCAAGACACTTTACCCTACTTGCCTACTGGTGTTGGCCAGAGGGGCCGATGGCGCGATATGGCAGCCTCGCTTCTGTCAGTCTCCCCCAGGGCAGCTGTAGCTACATCCACCAGTGTGTGAATGAATAGTGGTATTGTAAAGTGCTTTGGGTGCCTTGAAAAGCGCTATATAAATCCAATCCATTATTATTTACCATGTGATCTGTAATGATCCTTTAAAACTGAAAAAACAAATGGCCAGTCATTTAGCTTCTGTCTTGATGGGGAGTGTCACGTTTACATCAGTCACTGTTATTTTTGATTTACAAAATAATAACCGAAACTGTTTCTCTTTAAAAATGATCATGAAGTCCTAAAATCATGTTTCAAATACTTGAAAATGCCACATGCTCCAGAAGATCAGCATTTGATCTGTGACAATAAAAAGAAACATTTCTGTGATGAAATTTCAGTCAAAACTATTTTTTAGTTTAAGTGAGTTCAGTAAAATGTTCTCAGTTCAGTTTCATTCTAACCAAATACACCTGGAATTCCTGTTCCTGAGGTGGCCGCTCATAGTAAACATGGAAAAGTTTCAAATAATGAGGTCATTGCGTGTATAACACATCTAGTTGTTCAGTTTTTGGTAGCACTTTATAACACAACCTGCAAATATGGCTCAAGTACCCTGTACTTGCATGCAATTTGCAGGCAACAAGTCAGGTTTTGCAGGAAACAATGAGGCAAGTACACAGTAAGTACTCTGTACTTTCTGGAATGCGAGTCATATTATGGAGTCACCTGAAAGATACGCGAAACAATAAAACACTGTAGGACCCATGACTAAGCCACAAGTAGCCTATAATCATGTGTACCAATCCAGGTCTTTGCAGGAAACAATAAAACAATAACATAAAATATTGTATCATTATCTCAGGCAGAGAAGCCAAACCAAGTTGTTCATCAAAGCTTCTGTTTGAAGAACGAGTGGGTGGGGAGCCAATCAAATAAAAGCAACGAGAAACCAGAAGGAAATGTTTGTGTTAGTTGGAGAATGAACTTTCACCAAGTCCCAGAAAAAGATAAATATGATTATTTTGATATAAAAATAGAATTGTTTCATTGTTTGTGCGCGCGCGCGTGTTGATTGATTGATTGATTGATTGATAATACTTTATTCATCCCGAGGGAAATTGGGTTAAGGCTGCCAGCCGTGCCAGCGCCATAAATCTAAATCTGATATTTCTCAGAGCCAGAATCTATTTTAGCTGAAAATCTTGACTCTGAGTTCAGTTCTCATTTCTCTTTAAATTCGAGACCTTTTCCTTTCTACAGTCTCGAAGTTCTTGCTCGTACAGAATGATCTGATTTTTTTGTATTATTGTTGGGCCTTTAGCTGACAACATGAAACACCCTGAGGAGACTGTTGTTGTGATTTGGTGCTATATAAAGAAAACTGAGTTGAATTTCCATGTTATCAATTTAAGATTTTTAAGCCTGCAGAGCAGCTGATTTTTAACTCTCCTTTCTGTGTCCCCTGCAGCTGCTCGGCACAATTCTGTCCTCGGCAATGATCCACCAGATGCGTTACCCCAACAGACCCCCCATCCTGCTCACAGTTCCCACTGTCCTCTCCACATCGCCACCAAAATACGAGGAGCTGTACAACCCTCCACCATATTAGACACAGAAAGATGCACTGTTCCTTTATTGCTGGCTTTGCGTGGAAGTTCCAGGAGTCCTGTTAGTTTTGTTTTTCTTGAATTTTAACGTGAGTTTGAGGTTTGTGTCCAAAGTGCCTTACAGCTCTGTAAGGAGTTCTGACTTGTTCCTTTAAGATCAGTGAAAACCCGAAAAATGCCACAGCTTTTCTGATACATAAACATTGTTCTTATGCTACTGTTTATTTATCTTAGTTGTTCTTGCTTTGAAGTTAAGAAATGTTTTCAGTTTTCCAAGATTTGACTTGTGGCTTTCATTTAGAATCAACTTTTATCAGAAATCATTATTTTTGTCACATGTTAAGAATGCAGAAGTTCATGTTCATTACATACAAAAGATAAGGGACGTGAAAGTGAAGCTCAAATCTCTCCAAAAGAGAACTGGTGCAGCCAGGACTACTAAAAATTAAAAGTTTAATTATTTGAATTCAAAGTTTACATTTTGAGTTTTAAATGTGTTTTCTATATATATTTCCAACACTTTTTTATCTTATTTTTACTTTTAAAAGTCCCGCTAAACTTTTAGAACTTTTATAAAAATGTTTTAAGGAAAAAAAGCTCCTCCCATTTTTAAGAAAAGAAATGAGGGTTATGCAGTCAGTGGCATTCAAGCATGGACTCAAAAGAAAACTCACACATGCCAACAACTCATTTTAGCCTGAAGTCGCCTTGAAAAAAGCTGCAGCAATCATTTT
>NW_005187520.1:293772-295429 GCF_000239375.1 Pundamilia nyererei
TTTTTTTTTATTCTACATTTTCTTGTGGGTCTCTTGTTTTTGTCATGTTTGATTTTTCTGATGTAAACATCAATGACTTACAAAAATAAAAGAGCAGCACAGACACCCCTGGTTTTCACAGACACTCAGCTCTTTCCACACCATTGCTGCATTTAATTATTAATCATAAATAATAATTAATCATCGCTGGCTCTTTCTCCCAAAGTGTGTTTTTGTCCTGTCTCTGCTTGTCTTAAAGCCCAACCGGTTGTTCAGATGGTTGCCCCTCCCTGAGCCTGCTTCTGCCCGAGGTTTCTTCCTGTTAAAAGGTTAAAGGTTTTTACTTCCCACTGTCACCGAGTGCTTGTTCATAGGAGGTCATCTGATTGTTGGGGCTTTCTCTGTATTATTGTAAGGTCTCCAGCTTAGAATATAAAGTGCCTTGAGATGACAGTTTTTGTGATTAATTGTCTGTCATTCAGTGACAGAAACATGCAAATATCGAGACAGAAGACGAGCTACAAACAGAAGTAGAGTTCACAGTCATTTCTATTTCTTTCTGGCTGCTTAAGCTCATGTGTAGATAGATTTCCATGTAAGTATCCAGAGGCCTGTTATGATGTCTGAGCCATGACTTCATCAAATTGATAAATTTTTTAGGTCTAACATTTTGATGGTTAACAGTCACTCTTTACACAGCCTGAGGAACAAAAAGGAAATAAGCTTTAAATGTGTGTCCTTTCTTAACCACTCTCATTGAATATCTTTGTACTGCAGGCAGTTGGCCACCAGAGAGCACTGTTTTAACAAGTGCCCAGCTGACTCTTACGAGAAGAGGGAAGTGTGCATGTCAAACTGCTCAGGGGATAAAACTGATGAATCCATTCAGAGCTCCAAGCCCTGGCCTGAAATTTCCTGCTCTTTCAGAGGGAAAGGGGCACTCCCTGAGCGGGGGACTGTGATAGGTCAAGCTGTCTCCTTAAGCCTTATTTAGACCTATCTCAGTCCGCAAGATAGGACAGTTCATGCAGTCGAGCCAGAACAAGAAAATGACAAAAATGTTCAGACAATACGAGATCCGAATGATCTAGCCACCATACAGAGAGAATGTATACTGTCTCACATGCTCCTTCAGCTGCTTCAGCCTTACTGCAAAAACGCCGAAGGGGAATAAATTTCCAGCTTGTCAGGGCAGATTTCAAACTCTCCGGGAAACCTTCAACCCTCAGCTGCTGTGGCCACAGATGCAGAAAAGGGAAGAGGAACCACAACTTCCCGAAGCCACTGGAAGACCTCAAAGGCTTTTAGTTCAGTCCAGAATCAGAACCATTTCAGCCTTAGAGGACAGATCACCATGACAGGAGAACAATCACTGATCAAGTTGTTAAAGTCTAACCCAGACAGCTCAGATTCCATAAGTGACAGGCTGTTTAGGACTGTAAACTTATAACAACATTTATAAAAAGTATCATTCTCTGAACAAGTCTCTGAACTGTACATGTTAGGAAATTGTTGAATGTAATCCCCAAACAGGTACATTTTTAGTCACATTAGATTCACAGAGAGCAGGTAACTTTCTTCTAAGCGCACTCAGGTATTGCTAACATTGGTGCCCCACCACTATCCCTCAACTCAAAGGTGTAGTCTTCATGTGAACTTTAGGCTAGCAGGCTAGCAG
>NW_005187520.1:296216-298313 GCF_000239375.1 Pundamilia nyererei
ATAGCACATTCACGTTGTTGTAAAAAGCATGATAATATATTAAGTAATCCAAAGTATTCAGAATACGTTACTGTCATTGAGTAACGTAACGGAATACGTTACAGAATACATTTTAGGGCATGTATTCTGTATTCTGTAATGGAATACATTTTAAAAGTAACCTTCCCAACACTGCTAGCAGCATAAACATCCACGACTGTAGCGCTAAAAACTGCAACAGTTTTCACTTTACTGACCTTATTCCATGTTAACCACCAGAATAGCTGACATTTTACCTATAGTGTATGTCATTTCTACTCCTATTTTTCTCAATTATTGCTTTTTTTGTTTGTTTGTTTGTTTGTTTTTACAAAAGATTCAGTGTCAGTGAGGGATCAAAGAAAATCTCCAAATGATAAGTGAGAAAACCATTTAGGTGGTGTATCACAGGATCTCCAAGTAACTCTACAGGTTCTGAGTTTCCATAAAACCAAGAAAAATATTCATCCATTTTCTGTGTGGCAGACTTGCTGTAACTGCGTGGCTTTGTTCGGTAATAAACAGTTCTCGTGTACAGTAATGCATGTGATTTCCTGAAAATTGAGATTGCAGGAAGTGGTTTTCTGCTCAATAGTGAAAGTATTTAGAGTTCAAACTTCATTTTACAGAAATGGAGCTCAAGGAGGGAAAGAAGGTAATTGTTATTGTGCATTTATATGGTGTAAGAATAATCATAAACAATTGTTTTTGAATGAAAAGATGTGCCTCAATTCTGAACATCTTTGTACCTGTAGCACATTTGGTACACACGCTTGTGACATAACATACACAGGAGCATGGTGGAGGAAAATAAACGTGGAGTCTGCTGTTTCTCCGTGGACTGCAAGAGAAAATAAGGATCTGCTCATTTATGAGAATTGTCAGCTTGGTTTATTACACTCTAGACTCCTGTCTGCAGTGTGTATGTGTGTGTTACTTCCTGTTCTAGGTGTGAAGTTTTTGTCTTTCAGTGTTGCCGGGTTCTCTCAGATGCACTGAAAATGAGGGATCTGCATCAAGAGGATTACAGAGCAGAGTATCCAGGATCCAGCTGTCTATCTATAAAGAGTGACTGGTCCAAAGCTCAGCCTCCAGTGTTCAACACTGAACCTAGACCCTCAGACACTAAGTAAGAGATACTTTCTGTCTGTAGATCAAACTGAAGATAATTCATTTCATAGGAAGACAAAACTAAATGCTGTTTAATTGTGTCAGATTAACCCACTTTCTGATTTTTAACCTTTTTCTATTGAACAAACAAAGTCATTCAAACCTACTGATGCTCTTTACTATATCCAACTGCTTTCTAATGTGTTTACCCACCAAAGACCATGAAGTCATCTCCCTGAAAAGAACTGGTCACAATATAATGGCAAAAGCTGAACTTTAGATAAACAGATGCTGATGTTAGAAGTACACACTGCTCACTGCTCAATAAAAGTAACACTTGGAAAACACATTAGATCTCAATAGGGAAAGAATGATGCTGGATATCTACAGTATACTGTTATGGACTGGGTAATATGTTAGGAATGAAACATTGTTTGATGGAAATGGAAATGATCAACATACAGAGGGCTGAATTCAAAGACACCCTGAAATTTAAAGTGAAATGTTTTGTGGCAGGCTTGTTTATTTCACCAAAATGTCATTGCTGCAACTAAAACTGGTACTAAATAGTTTATGTGGCTCCCATGTGCTTCATGCAGGCCAAATACCAACGTAAGGGCATGCTCCTAATGAGATGATGTATGTTGTCATTGAGAATCTGGTCCCAGATTTAGACTGGGGCATCACTAAGCTCCTGGACAGTCTGAGGTGCAACCTGGTGATCCAAGATGAACCAAAACATAATGTCTGTCAGGCGTTGTATGGAGGCGAGGAAGAAGGAACCCAAACGCAGGACTGGCAGGTAGGTGAGGTTTATTATAAGGAGTGGGTGAAGGGGCACTGACTGGCTGGACAACTGAATGGCGGACTGAACTGAGGGAACACACGGGAAGGACAACATAACATCAATGACACGACAGTGAACGAGTAGAAACAGAGGGCTTAAATACACAGACTGATGAGGATGAT
>NW_005187520.1:299455-305208 GCF_000239375.1 Pundamilia nyererei
GCAGCTGCCCTCCTCCTGGGAGCTGGCACTGGTGTGGGTGTAGACTGGGCCCTAGCCATCAGAGGAGGTGAAACGGCTGAAGGGGAAGGCCGAATCTGGGCCGCCGTGCTGGTGGGAAATGGCTGAGTAACGGGTGTGGAAATAGTGACGGTGTGTGTGTGTGTGTTACTGGCAGGTTTATTGGGGATTGTTCTGGTTTTTCTGCCACCACTATTTACAGTCTTTGGAGCAGAGCAGAAACACTCTTCCCAGTCCACGTCCTCGTCTAGGAGGGAGACTCCCCATGAATCAGAAGTGAGTATTGTGCGTTTTAAGTGAATAATCAGATGGCGAGTGCGAAAAACAGTCACTGGAGCTCACCATCGGGAGTGGCTGAAAGTAGTCCGTTTTATGGCGGCGTGTGCGCCGCTTTCTCCGGGAAGAGGAAGCGGCCGGGGTAAACAGCAGAGCCTCTGGCGCGGTAGCCTCCGTTGAGCCGAGGTGGGAGGCGTAGCCGCTGTGCCGTGGCGATGGTGGAGGTCCGGCGAATGAGGCGGCGGGTGTGCGAGGAGCGAAGTGGCGAGAGAGGGAGCGGCCGAAACACGGCATGAAACGCCCACACTCCGCGGCAGATGCTCCGGTGCATGGGAGGTAGCAGGTGGGTGAACGCGGTGTCTCCAAGGCCCGCCCAGAGCCAAGCGAGTACCCTCGAAGACGTGCTCTCGCTCCACGACGAGCCGCTGTCTCTCCTTGAGCTTTTCCGCCCACAAGGAGAGCGCTACCTCATGCCGCTCGTAGAGGTCCGAGTCCGCTGGGTTCCAATTGTGTCTTCGTGGCACGGGTCGTGTCATTCTGTCAGGCGTTGTGTGGAGGCGAGGAAGAAAGAACCCAAACGCAGGACTGGCAGGTAGGTGAGGTTTGTTATAAGGAGTGGGTGAACGACACTGACTGGCTGGACAACTGAATGGCGGACTGAACTGAGGGAACACACGGGAAGGATAACATCAATGACACGACAGTGAACGAGTAGAAACAGAGGGCTTAAATACACAGACTGATGAGGATGATAATGAGAGACCGGTGAGTACACAGCTGAACATAATCTGGCTAATGACACTAGACGAGCTGACACAGGAAAAGCAGGAAGTGAGCACATGGAAGTGGCAAAATAAACTGAACATGAACAAAACTGAAAACACTGGGTCACCGACCCAGGAACCCTGACAATGTCCAGGAGATATTTTATTAGATTCAGGTCAGGCAACCGTGGGGGTCAGCCAGTTCCTCCAGTAATAGCTGCATACCCTGGACACATGCGGTTGGACATTGTTGTAGACCAGGAGGAACCCAGCAGCCATTGCACCAGCATCATTCATGGTGCTGGGCAAGAAGCACAGATCCCACTAGAGGATGTCAGGCCGTCAGGTCACCCTCATAAAGTCTGTTTCTAATTTTTTGGTTAGAGACAATTGTTTGGTAAGGACATTCTACGGCTCTGTTTAACTTACTCCTAGATTAATTGCCTGTCTGCTGGACCTTCATACACTTGAGACTGTGCTGGGAGACTAAGCAACCCTTATGGCAATGGGATGTAATAATGTGCCATTTTGGAAAAGTTGGACTACCCGCAGCCCATGTTTGAGTCAATAGTCTGTGCTTTTGAATGTGATGCAATCAGGAAGTTACAAGTGAGGACTTCTTAAATCCTCTCTTAATCACAGTGGCCTGACTGCTCAGCCTAGTTTCATGGCAAAACCCAAAACTGTCTCAAAAGCTGCCATGAAAAAAAAACCCCACAAAAAACATTTTATGTCCATGAATGACAAGGGTTTTGGGGGGGGGGGGTTAGTTTGTTCATGCTTTGTTTGTGTTTCCAGAGATCAACACCACATACACATCACATCATCTGCAGAATCTAGCTGTGTGTCTGCGAAGAGTGATTGGTCCAAAGAGCATAATCCAGACTTCAGTGATGAACCCGCAACCTTAGACAAAAAGTAAGAGACTGTTTCTGCTGAACTGAGTAATTATATTTATATAATTATATTTATATTTTAATTATATTTATATTTATATTTCTGACTTTACTGTGTATTTTTCTGGTCAGAATATTTTTTCCTTCATGTCCACAGAGAGAAGAGTCATGTTAGTGTAGAGGAGCAGCTGTCCTACTGTGCTTTGTGTCAGGACATCCTGAAGGATCCAGTCTCTACCAATTGTAGACACGGGTTCTGCAGACAAGGGAGAGACTCCTTGTGTCCACAGTTTGGATGCAGGTCCAGACTGCAGACCGCCAGTCAGAGAGGTTGTGCTCAAAGTACGACTGAACATCTAAAGCCTGGACTTCTTATTGTGATGGGTATTAAAGAGTTTTCTATCTATTTAGCATCATTGTTTTTCTTTCTTTTAGCAGATGTTGGTCTGCAGGAGGTATTAGATGAACATAAAATCAGTCTAAGGAGGAGATGTGAACATGTGACTGAAGGAAGTGATGAAACAGGAAGTGGGACTCTGCTCAACAGGATCTACACTGAACTTTACATCACAGAGGGACAGAGTGAAGAAGTTCATACCCAACATGAGGTGAGGCAGCTGGAGACAGCTTCCAAGACCATCAATGACACTCCAATCAGGTGCCAGGACATCTTTAAAGCTTTGGCTGACCAACAGAGACCCATTAGAGTTGTTCTAACAAATGGCATTGCCGGCATTGGAAAAACCTTCTCAGTACAGAAGTTCACTCTGGACTGGGGAGAAGGTTTGGAGAACCAAGACATCAGTGTGGTGATTCTGCTTTCATTCAGGGAGCTGAACGTGATCACAGATGAGCAGTACAGTCTTCTAGAGCTGCTCCATATTTTCCATCCAGCATTACAGAAGGTCACAGCAGAGAAGCTCGCTGTCTGTAAACTTTTGTTCATATTTGACGGCCTGGATGAAACCAGACTTTCATTGGATTTCACCAACAGGAAGCTTGTGTCTAATGTCACACAGAAGTCATCAGTCAGCGAGCTGCTGACAAACCTCATCGAGGGGAATCTGCTTCCCTTGGCTCTCGTCTGGATAACTTCCCGACCTGCAGCATCCAGTCAGATCCCTACTATATGTGTTGACAGGGTAACAGAAGTACGAGGTTTCACTGACGCCCAGAAGGAGGAGTACTTCACGAGCAGATTCAGTGATGAAGAGCTGTCCAGCAGAATCATCTCCCACATGAAGACATCCAGGAGCCTCCACATCATGTGTAGAATCCCTGTGTTCTGCTGGATCACTGCTACGGTTCTGGAGCACATGTTGACTACAGAGCAGAGAGGAGAGCTGCCCAAGACCCTGACTGACATGTACTCACACTTCCTGCTCGTTCAGACAAAGAGAAAGAAGCACAAATACCACGAGGGACATGAGACGAGTCCACGGGAGCTGATGCAGGCTGACAGGGATGTTCTCCTGAAGCTGGGGCGGCTGGCCTTTGAACATCTGGAGAAAGGAAACATCCTATTTTACCAAGAAGACCTGGAGCAGTGTGGTCTGAATGTCACAGAGGCCTCAGTGTACTCAGGCATTTGTACAGAGATCTTAAAAAGAGAGTGTGCGATCTTCAAGAAACCAGTCTACTGCTTTGTTCATCTGAGCATTCAGGAGTTTCTGGCGGCTGTCTACATGTTCCACTGTTACAGCAACAGGAAGGAAGAGGTGCTGGAGAAGTTTCTGAGGAATGATTTTCCAGATTTATTTACTGATGATTTTGATGATGGTATGCCCATCTATTTTCAAGAGGACTTTCTTTCCACTGTCATGCAGAAATCTCTCCAAAGTAAGAATGGCCAACTGGATCTATTTGTCCGCTTTCTTCATGGCCTGTCACTAGACTACAACCAGAGACTCTTAGGAGGTCTGCTCAATAAGATGGAGTACAGTCCAGAAATTATCCAGAGAGTCATCAATAATCTGAAGAAGATGAAGAGTGATAAAATCTCTCCTGATAGAAGTATCAACATCTTTCATTGTTTGATGGAGATGAATGACTTCTCAGTACATCAGGAGATCCAAGAGTTCCTGAAATCAGAAAACAGATCAGAGAAGGAACTATCTGACATCCATTGCTCAGCTCTGGCCTACATGCTCCAGATGTCAGAGGAGGTTCTGGATGACCTGGACCTGAATAAGTATAATACATCAAAGGAGGGACAACGAAGACTTATTCCAGCTATAAGAAACTGCAGAAAGGCACGGTAAGACCAGATATAGTTATCATCAAAAAATAATTTGTGCTCAAATCTATGTTCTAAAGTACCGATTACATGAGAGAAAGACTCATCCTGCAGAAATTGACAAGATCTTTTGACAGTACTTTTCTAGCTTCTCATGGTCATTCTGTCTGATTTCCTGTCTGCTAGAATAGCCACATTGCCACTGTCAGTCTTACATTGTCTGACCTACTTGCATCTTTGAGTAGTTCATGGTGGCCTATCTCATACCCAGGCGCTTGCAAAAGAGTTCATTATGGAAAATTCCCAGCATGAGATGATAGAAGAATAACAAAGTGATGGTTCAGGGCCACCTCATCCAGCCCTTGCAATACAAAAAGTACATTTTAAAGGCTAGTCTTAAAAGTAGAGAGGATCTCTGTCTTTCAAATTCAAATTATAGTTAGCTACCACAAGCGGAATAAGTAACTGATTTTAAGTAATGGTTCAGTTACAGCAATTTTAAATTGTGCTAATATTGAATCTGATGATGTTCGGTTAGTTTAATTTTAGTTTAATTTCTATACTGTTTGGATAACAGACTTTAAATGTTCCACTTATGTAGATGAAGCTCGAAATTTTTCAAGTGTTTCTCATCAAATGGAGGAAAACTCATTTGTCCACTTTATAACATGTGTGGTGATATATTTTCCATCACAGGCTTTCTAGCTGTGAACTCTCAGAAAGTCACTGTGAAATTGTCGCATCAGCTCTGAAGTCCAGTCCCTCCCATCTAACAGGGCTGGACCTGAGTGGAGCCAAACTCCCTGATTCAGCTTTGAAGCAGCTGTTTACTGGCCTAGAGAGTGCAAACTGTAGGCTGGAGACTCTAAGGTCAGTTCATCAAGACTGTCTTTTATTTTGAACATATTGTAATAATTTGAATGTCAATATTCAATTTAATTTCAATTCTGTTTTATTTACATAGTGCCAGATCACAACAATAGTGAACTCAAGCTGCTTTACATTAAAATATGAAGACCCATAGAGTCATCACAATATGTGTTTCATTCCCACTGAATGAAAAACTTGAAAACATGTTCCTATGATTTTTAGGCCCACATACAATAACCACAGTTTTATCTTAATTTAGAAGCAGTAAATTGGAGGTGATCCAGGTCCTTATACCTTTACATTTCTTCAGTTTAATTAATTGGTGTGTTTGTCTGTTTTTGTTGACAGATAGACAGATAAAGTTGAGTATCACCCCAACATAGCAATGCAAATGTATTCTATGCCTTCTAATAATACTGCCTAAGGGAAGAATGCATAATGCAAATACATTTGGTCCCATCACAGAACCAGGAGGAGCTCCATAATTAATGCCAATTATATGAGCCTTGAGGTTTGGGTGTCCAGGGCCCTGTTTCAGGAAGCCGGTTTAGTGCAAACTCTGAGTAAGTATACCCTGAGTTAACGAAAACTCTGGGTTTTCGGTTTCACAAAGCGAGTTTAGATTAATTCTGAGTGAGTCACTATGACGACACACTCCGTGAAGCTAACCTGCCCCCTAGCAGGTTTACTTCA
>NW_005187520.1:307559-317361 GCF_000239375.1 Pundamilia nyererei
TGGACATTTTTAATCTGTAGCTCTGCTCTAAAAGAACGTACGTACCTGGGCCTGCCTACTATCCTCGGAAACGTAAAATGATTGGCTAGAAGTGTATCACAGCTCAGGAAAAAAAAGCACAGAAATAAAGCACCGAAATGTGCGCTGCTTTTCGGTCTGGTTACTACCGTTTATGTGATGGCACCGGACACCGGTACCCATCCCTAGTGTTTACACAGCGTTTTGCTTCTGAGCTGCAGTGGAGGCATAGTAACTGTGTTGATATGAACAGGTTATTGAATACTATACTGACATTTAGATGATGTGTGTAGAAGTCTGACATGACGATAAATATACACAATGATAGAACTAACAACACAGACCAAGTCACTACTCGTTTTAGAGATAGGTTTGTTCATCAGCACGTACTAATGTTGAGATGCACATTTAACACTTAAACACATCTGATTGGATTATAAATAATTCTTTATTCAGTTTATGGGATTGCAGTTTGTCAGACGTCAGCTGTGCTGCTTTGGTGTCCGCTCTCAAGTCCAACCACTCCCATCTGAAATATTTGGACTTGAGTCTCAACAAGCTGCAAGATTCAGGAGTGAAACACTTATGTGATTTTCTTCAGAGTCCACACTGCAGATTGGAGACTCTGAGGTCAGTTTACTTACCTCTCTCTCACTCACCCTTTCGCTCCCAATATATGATCTGAAAAAATTTTCTTTTCACAATGTATTCTAATATATTTTGAGGATGTCCGGTGAAATGCTAGCATTTATTTTATTTAATTCAGTGCAACATCACAGTAGTGTCTGATAATTTCATCATCATCATCATCATCATCATCATCATCATCATCATCATCGTTTATTTATATAGCACTTTTAAAACACACAAGGCTGACCAAAGTGCTGAACAACAGAAACATAATAGATAGCATAAGAATAATAAATACGATAAAATAATAAACATAGCAAAAACAATAAGATACAAGTCAGTCAACCACTGAATCAAAAGCCAGTGAATGAAAATGCGTTTTCAATCTGGATTTAAAAGCCATCACTGATGTCGATTGCCTAATGTGAAGAGGAAGATTATTCCAAAGCTTAGGAGCCACAATAGAGAACGCTCGGTCTCCTCTCAGTTTCAACCGTGATTTGGGGACTGAGAGCAACAGCTGCTCAGCTGACCAGAGCGAACGAGTGGGGACATAGGGCTTCAGCAAATCAGACAGATTGCCAGACCATTTAAAGATTTAAAAACCAATAAAAGAACTTTAAAATGAATCCTAAATTCAATTGGAAGCCAGTGCAGGGAGGCCAGAACCGGAGTAATGTGCTCAAATGTCCTTTTACCAGATAAAAACCGTGCCGCAGCATTCTGTACTAGTTGCAGGCATGTCAGAGTGCCCGGTCCAACCCCTATTAAAAGGGAGTTACAATAATCCAAGCATGAGGTTATAAAAGCGTGGATAACAGTCTCCAAGTCACGCCTTGAAAGAAAAGGTTTAACCTTCGACAGACACCTGAGTTGATAGAATGACGATTTCACCACCCCATTCATGTGGCCATCAAGGGTAAGTGCAGAGTCGATTTTTAACCCAAGATTGGTAATCGAGCTCTTCAGGTGAGGGGTCAGAGCAGCAAGGTCAACATCAGGGATATCAGAGGAACGATTCGGGCCAAACAGAATTACTTCCGTTTTACGTTCATTAAAATTGAAAAAGTTTAGAGCCATCCATGACTTAACATCACTAAGGCAATCAAGCAGGAGTCTAATTTGGGAGCTATCAGAATGACTGAAAGGAAAATAAAGCTGGCAATCATCAGCATATAGATGAAATGAAACTTTATGTTTACGAAAGATCGCACCCAGTGGCAGGAGATACAATGAAAACAGTAATGGCCCAAGAATAGATCCCTGTGGTACACCCCATGGCAGAGGGGCCACAGAGGATGATGACGAGCCCAACTTAACACAGAAGCTCCTGTTTGAGAGGTATGATTTTATCCACAGGAGTGCAAAGCCAGAAATGCCCACACAATGCTGTAAACGAGAGATCAGCAGGTCATGATCCACTGTGTCAAATGCAGCAGTCATATCTAGTAGTATAAGCACTACGTGTTTACCACAGTCCGTCGCTACCAGAATATCGTTCATAACCTTTATGAGAGCTGTCTCTGTGCTATGAAACGTCCTAAAGCCGGACTGAAAAACTTCAAACATATGAGAGTTGTTTGGATAATCCATCAGCTGAGTGTGAACAACCTTTTCCAAGATCTTACTCAGAAAAGGAAGTTTAGAGACGGGTTTAAAATTTGACATTACTGAAATATCTGAGCCTGGCTTCTTAAGTAAGGGATGAATAACTGCATGCTTAAACTCACTTGGTACTTGACCTGACAAGAGGCTGGTATTGATTATGTTTAAAATATGTGGTCCAACAGTAGGAAACACCTCTTTCAGAAAACGCGGTGGAACGACATCATTCGGAGAACCACATGGTTTAGCACTTAACACAAGCTTCTCTAGTTCAGGTAGAACAATCGGTTGGAAAGCAATAAGCAAATTTAAACAGGGAACATGCACAGCCGGGCCAACAGAAGATAAAGTGGAGGGTCTCAAACTGGCAACCTTATCCACAAAGAAATTAAGAAACCTATTACACGTAACCTCTGAAGATTGCAAAAGAACATGATCCTCTGCATTCAGTACAGAATTAATGGTATTATACAGAACACAAGGGTTATGTGAATTAACAGCAATAAGTTGTGAAAAATAGGAGTTTTTGGCGGTCTTTACCGCCCTCTGATAAGCTTTCCAACTTGTCTTAAGAGCTTCCAGAGAAACGCACAGCCTGTCCTTTTTCCATCGTCTTTCACATCTCCTACATTCTCTTCTAATGGCTCGAGTAAAATCAGTTAGCCAAGGGCTGGCCTTGGGTTTACACTGCCTGAGTCTTAGAGGTGCAACAACATCAAGGGCAGATTTACAAACAGAGTCCAGATGAGAGAGTAATCCATCTACGGAGGACGACTCAGAGGGACTGGACACAAGTTGTTCAAATAGTGTTGAAAAATCCTCAGCAGTATCTGAGCCGAAGGTACGATAGCATTGCATAGGTGCAACCCGTTTAACAACAGGACTAAGAGGAACAACGTCAAATAAAATGGGCATATGGTCAGAGAATACAGCATCCTCCACATGTAAGTTACAGACAGATAACCCATATGATAACACCAAATCCAATGTGTGACCACGTTCTTGAGTGGCACCTTTAACAGATTGAACAAGATTAAAAGAATTCACCAGGTCCATGAATTCCTTAGCCAGGGGCTTCCCTGGGCAACAGACGTGTATATTAAAATCACCGAGTAGCAGGACCTGGTCATACTGGGATGCACAGTCAGCGAGAAACTCCGAAAACTCAGATAAAAACTCCTTGTTATATTTAGGAGGCCGATAAACTATTGCACACAGCAATGAAGGCGAGTGGCCAAGTTCACACAGGCAAAGTTCAAAGCTGGTGTGGCGTGTCCATGAGGATAGTTGCTTAAACTCAAAGTGTGATTTAAAAACAACAGCTAACCCCCCGCCATGACCAGAAGCTCTCGGAGCGCTAAAATAAGCACAGCTGGCGGGCAGCAGTTCAGAAAAAATGCTTAACTCACCGGGTGAACTCCAGGTTTCAGTCAAACAGAGGAAATCCAATGCATGGGAAGAAAAGAAATCCTTCAGGATGAAGGTCTTATTCGCCACCGATCTGGCATTTATTAAACCCAACCTGAGGGGAGCTGGTTCGGAGACCTCCGCGGCAGTGACAACCAGATCCACCAATCAAAGGTTTGATCGGTCCATTCCCCTCCAACACAGATGCCGAAGAGGGAATGATTTAACAGGGCTGCTCCCGATAGAGCCGACAACGGAGACCAACCAGGATCCAGTGTACGCGATGGTACCAAGAGTCGTGGAAAAGATTGACGAACAGAGCGTAGATCGTGAGGAAGCTAAGAAATCTGGATTCTCAGCTTAACGAGGCGACCTCCACGGGTACCCCGTCTCCTGCGTCATTTCCGCATATCTGGTGGCAGTGGTAGGGGATGCCAGCGCAATGGTACTGCTTCCAGGTAGGGAGGCAGAAAACCCTGGCTATCTTTACCAAACCAAACTGAAACTTTGGTGGATAAGCCGCTTTCCAATAAAGTCTGGCGATCATACGACAGTGTTGAACTGACATGTTGCACAACATTAGCTAAAAACAATACAATCAAACAAATAAAAAGGAGTGGTTGACGGCATGCCAAACACACAGGCGCCATCTTAAAACACATCCCCCATTAACACTGATTGATCAGCACACACACACACACACACACACTGACCTGTAAAAGCTGAGTTGACCATTTTTATTTTTTTTGCTAGCTTTATGGTGTTTGTTCCCTTACGTGTCTTTTCTGTCTTAGTCTTGTCTCTGTGTTTTGTCCTTAGTATCTCATTTGTAAAGTCGTTCTGGTCTGGTCCATGCTTGTTTACCTTTCTGTTCTTGTGTCAAGTTTGTCGGGTTGTGTCTGTGTCTCCATGTTAGTTTTTCCTGTTTTATTTTGACAGTTTTTTTTGTCCCTTTTTTAAAATTCAGTTTTACTTCCAGTGTCTTCTGATTGATCCCAATTGTCCTGCCACCTATTTCATCCTCCCTCATTATCTCGTGTCTCCCTCTGTTTATTGTCGTGTCCTCCTTCATGCTGTGTGCCTTGTGTGTTCGAATTTCCTCGGCTCTTGCCTTGCCCCAGTTTTGTATTTTGGTATTTTGTTCCTTTGAGTTCCAGCAATACAGCTGCCTATGTATTTGAACCGTGTCCCCTGTGTCCTATATACTGGGTCCAAAATTTGAAGCACAGTACTTCATGACACCACAAACTGATAATCAGTTAATCGAACGTATTTGATTAGAAGCATGTAACTTCTGCTCACCCTCTTCAATTTTTCGTCAGCAGTGATAACATACTTAGAGTGTTTTCACATCTATGCACCATACATTTGGTAATTTAATAATTACAGAGTTTTGGGAGGTTTCTTATACAATAGCGACTTACAACTGGGCATACAGGTTATAGGTTGACTCAGGAGATCAGATTAGATTATAAATGATTTTATTTATATGTTTTACTTTTTATTCAGATTGTATCGTTGCGGTTTGTCAGTGATCAGCTGTGCTGCTCTGGTCTCTGCTCTCAAGTCCAACCCCTCTCATATGAAACATCTTGACCTGAGCTACAACAAGTTGCAGAATTTAGATGTGCAGCAGCTGTTGGGGCTTCTGAAGAGTCCACAGTGTAGACTGGATCTTAGGATCTGAGGTCAGTAGAAGGTTGGAGTGGTGCTCCAGTAATATTTTCCTAAACAGAGTTTTATGAAAGCAAAGACCCAGTGTTTCCTGCAAACCTGAAGCCTCCAATATATCCACTATCCTCTGCACATGTCCAAGCCATTGCTTGTTTTTTCAACACTATACAACTTGTCAGTTTCATCTCTGTCACAGTTCTGGAATCACTCTGACTAAAGCCTGCAAATCAGTGGCTCTTATTTCAGAGAACCAAAATTGCATTTAGTAACCATTTAATACTCATAGAGAGCACAAGTTCTGCCAAGTTCCAGGAAACATATTTATACATCTGTCTTGTCAGTGCTTTCAGTTCAGTAACAGCATCCATGTTTATTAGTCAGCTGATATTTCAGAATCAGATATGTTTATAAACTAGGGCTGTCAACATTAACGCATCATCACGGTTAATGAGCTTAAAATTTTAACATGTTTAACCTATCTGGAGTGCAGAATGGACAAACTTTGGAGAAACTGCCCGAAATGCATTGACAGAGACATTTCAGGGATTTTGAGTTATTCCAGATGGGTTAATTGTGTTAAATATTTTAATCACGTTAATCGTGATGACAGATTAATCCGCATTAATGTTGACAGCCCTATTATGAACACATGAAGACTCTGTTTTAGTGGAACAACAGGAAATGGTCCACTCTTGCTCTGAACATTAATCAGGTCCCTGCTTCATATTGGACATTCTGCATTACTGACAGACAGGAGATGGTGATGACTGTCAATATCTGTAAACAATCAGTTAGAAAATATGTTGTTTTTTTTCTGCAGAGTGAAGTCATTTTGGTAAACAAGACAGCGTGTGTGCCAAGAGAGGATAAGCTGTGTCTTGATGATGTTGAAGTAGCATTGCTCTGACTGGGCCATGTTACTGGGAGGTTGAGTGGAGAGCAGAGCTTCATCCAGAAGTGACTGACAGAGGAGTCATCACCTCACAGAAGCTGTTTCTTTCAGGTGAACATAGATAATCCATCACTAAAGTGTTTCAGGAGTCTCGTGATTTATTTCCACTGTGGACTTGAATGACATCTGCAGATTTGATGGTAAAAATCTCTGCAAGTGTGAGCATTTAGCTTACTAAGTTCAGTCCAACATGACTGAACTTCCTTTTAACATTCAGAGCTGAAAAGGAAGCTGGCTACACTACACAGCTCCTCCCCGACTCCTCTCCTGCTTTCTGCACTGGATGTGCTGTCTTACTGACTGACGGCTGATGAAGAGTCCCTATGGAAACACTTGATTCACATATCAATTCTGTTATAGTGGAAGGACTCATTCTTCAGTGTCTGACAGATGAATGGGACGATGTGCAGATGATTTTCAGTGCTGCAGAGTGAACTGCTCTGTGAACAACTCCACTGTCAGACATGATGTAGAGTCCAGCATCACCCCTGTGTGTCCCTCTGGATCATTAGTGTATTTGAACTGTTCTGTCCTTGTACACACAGAGAGTCCTCCACCCCTTCTGTTTCACACTCACGCACCTACTCAATCTGTATTTTATTTCATCTTTTTATTCACGGATATTCTGCAGCCAGAATTAAACTACAGATCATGTCTGCTTAGGACATTTACAGAACAGCATTTACAACCATGTATACAGTGCAGAGGCAGCTTAGTTGGCTGTCAACCCTTGCAAAGTGTCTGCTTATCACTGTTTCTTTATGTTGTAATGTCACCCTGTGGAATGATTGAGAACTGCAGTTAATGTTCAATTTATATCTCATGCGGGCACTCTCCGTGCGCAATGACCATTCTTTAATCAGGACAGGGTTATATTTGTGTCCCCCTATGACAGGAATAAGAGGCTTTTATCTAGGCTTTTAAGGTATGGACATTGAGGCTGTGGACAGCTACAGGTACCTTGGTGTTCATCTGAACAACAAACTGGACTGGACTCATAATTCAGACGCCCTCTACAGGTAAGGGCAGAGCAGGCTGTACCTGCTGCGGAGACTCAGGTCTTTTGGAGTGAAGAACCCACTCCTGAAGACCTTCTATGACTCTGTGGTGGCCTCAGCCATCTTTTATGGTGTGGTCTGCTGGGGTGGCAACATCTCTGCTGGGATAGGAAGAGACTGAACTGGCTGATCTGCAGGGCCAGCTCTGTTCTAGGATGCGCTCTGGACCCAGTGGAGGTGGTGAGTGACAGGAGAATGGTGGCTAAGCTGTCATTCCTGTTGGACAACCTCTCCCACCCCATGCTGGAGACTCTGACAGTACTGAGGAGCTCCTTCAGTGGCAGGCTGCTGCACCCACGGTGTGGGACGGAGAGATTTTGCAGGTCTTTCCTCCCCACTGCTGTCAGACTCCACAACAAAGACTTTTGCTGCTGATCAAACACACACAAACCCACACATGTGCAATAAGACTAAGTGCAATACTCTTTTTTGACAAAGTTGTATTTTTACTCAGTTGTATATAGCATTTGTATTCTATTTTTATCCTATTGTATATGTCTGTGAAGGTTCTCAGTCATCCAGGTCATCGTAGTCAAAGGAGCTTGCAAAGAAAAGCGTCTGGACTTCTTTAAGTTACTTGAAGACGTTTCACCTCTCATCTGAGAAGCTTCTTCAGTTCTAAGGTCAAATGGTGGAGAGTTCCAGATATAAACCTAGTGGGAGTTTCCCACTAGGTTTATATCTGTGACCAAACTGTTGTTGTTTGTTTACTTACACAGCATGTCTTGTAGAATTAACTGGAGTCACCAGCAACAGCCTAGTGCAGTCATATCTCAAGTCTAATAACAGAAGACAGGAAAAGATCAGTAAAGATTGTCAACACTGAAAACAATCAGTAAGCAAAGACAACAGGGATCATTTGTTTCTGTTTATTTAGCACCCACAACATTTGTAGTCGCCTTCTGCACAGGGGAAGTCCACACACACTGTGTGGTACCACTTTCCACAGAAGGTGCATTCAGTCTGCAAGATTGAATGGGATTGTCAGAGTCATTGTCTGACTGTTTATTACTAATCACTGTGTAAATGCTGTACATTCACAGTAACTGCCATCTCCTTACAAATGATCATTAGGAGTAACCATACTGTATGTAACAACCAACTCTACAATGTTTGTTCGCAGAGAAAAGACACAGGCAGACTACACTAACAACATGTGATGTTACAACACTAGTGAAATATTAGTGTCATTTCATTCTTTTCAAAGGTTTATTTGCATGACGCACAAACAGACACAATTGAAAGGTACAAATGTGCATGACACGAATTCAAACGTGGTGCAGATGTGTGTCACAAGTTGATCTGGCTGTAGGCTGTGGCACTTGGCCAGAGGTGGCGCTGGTTGACTCGAGTCCATGTTAGTGCACAAAGTAAACTGCTCGCTGTAGTTGTGATAAGATAACCTTTATTAGTCCCACACGTGGGAAATTTGTTTTGTCAACAACATCGGCGTGGTGTTAATTGTTTGCTGTTTTCGCGATCGCGTCGCGCATGAGGATATCACCAGGTAAACTCGCCACATTTTTAAACATTTTGTTGTTCAACAGCATCAAGACTGACGGAGTGTGTTTGACATAACCTCACAAGTGTCACAGATGCCACATTTGGCGTTTTTTTGCTGGTTTGTCGGTAGCAGCTCCTGAAACGCAAGACTGCCACACATCTGTTCGACCAACGCCAGTTGATCTAAACGCCAGTAGATCTGGAACACCGGCTAGGGTTTGTTTTTAGCCTATCACAGACTCCCGCCCGCTTGCCGCGCTTCCGCTTCCTCGCGCAACGCTTCCGATGTCCCCACCTCCGGCCACCGACATCAGGCAACGCCGAGGCTTCGAGGCCTGGTTCGCGGAGCAAGCCGAGTTCACGCAGCGTTTCCCGCAGCCCATCCTGGATGTCGTCAACCGGGTTATTTAGGTTGAAAAGTGTCTGGCTGTTGTATGCACGAACACCGACACCAATTGCGACGATATCCATACATAGTGCAAAATAAACACGCTACACACAAAAACGTAAACAATAAACAATGCAGCACCACTTTGGCTCCGGAGTGGCCGCTGCGTGCTACTGCCGCGCCGCGGCCAGAGTACCAGAGTGCAACAAAAGTAAAGTGCCAAATACATACCATAAAGAGAAACAAAATTAACACAGAGACACACAGCTTAGCTGTTGATGTGCAGCAATCAACACAATCTGTGAAGTGTGACAGAAAAATCACCCCTCCGACAGTCAAACCCATCTGTTCTCTGATTGGACGGTTAAATTTGTGATTGACATGACATTGGTCAATCAGCTGAAAGGAATAAAAACTAGAAAAATTTGCATTTCCTGCGAAAATGCTGTGGATGCCTTGTAGTGGAATCTGCTGAAAAGAGCGGAAGAAGTAAAACTATGTGCTGAAAAGAGGTAAATAAACGCGTACTCAGCTCTGAAGCTTTGTCAAAGTTTGCTGTGTCTTTTT
>NW_005187520.1:325458-327509 GCF_000239375.1 Pundamilia nyererei
AGACATCGTTTTGTTCAGAAGAGATGGGGGAATCTTCAGGTCTTCATAATTCAGAGATAAAATATAAATTGTTAAAGATATATGACTTGTAAAACACTGTAACTAAGTAGAGGTGAAGCAAAAACTGCCTTGACATGCCCTCAAACAATGTTTTGTAACTCTAAATCTCTATGGAGCATCAAAATCATTCTTTCACCGTAAGAAACAGCAGGCTTTGGTAAACAGTCATGGAAATTTTCAGGGCTCTGGTGAAATCCATCAAAAAGATATGATGAGAGAAAAAAGTGCCTCATTTCCAGAGTTTTAAATCTGATGAAATCTGAGCGAAGAACAAATTTCCTACCCTCAAACAAGTGTAACTCATCTCAGAATGGTAATAGGTGAGAAATATATTCTTGAATTGTGAGCATCAGGAGTGTCTGAAGATATATTGGCACAAGCCTCATGTCTTAACTTCTAGTTGTGTGGATGCCTTTGAGGGCATCCACACAATTAGGTCAAAATTCGTACTCATAAGTTGAAATCCACACACAACCAGGAAACCTGAGCACAGAGTTTTACACAGGTTTTTGCTTTGTATCTGTAACCAGACCTTAACAAAAAAAAATTGTAACTTGTATAAATACTTTTTACAAACAAATCTTTCTACACACACACACACACACACACACACACACACACACACACACACAAATTCTCATCTATAAATGCACAAACATAACTTTTTCAGATATTTTGGTTTACAAGGTCACAAAACACAGTTCACAAATATGCATCTGAAGTACAAAATATTTATGACCACAATTTGAGCCCATAAATATCCACAAAATGTGTCTTTTTTGGCTACAAATTAATAAAAAACAAACATGAACACAAATTCAAAATTCTGCAAATGAGCTGAATCCTGAATACATGTACACAGAGGGGCTGAGACCTCTGTGTCACAGTCTAGCTGCAAAGCTGACTGTGTGGACTGAGGAGGTGGACCCAACAGCAACACACGAAGAGACAAAACAAAACTTGAGTGTGGCAAACGAGCCGTTTATTTAAAAAAGAAGACAAACTAAACAATAACCTAAACTGGGTGAACTAAGACTGAAAAACAAAGAAACCTTGAACATGGGACCAGGCATGGATACATGGAAAAAAACTGGAAACATGACGTGAACTTGGCAGACGTCCTGACGAGGAATGACTGGAAACACACAGACTAAATGCACACATGAGGTGATCAGTGGAAGTGGAAACACATGGGGGAAAAAGCTGATATGAATGAACAGGGGGAGAGTAAAACTAAACACATTTGAGCGTAGAAACACAAGATCTCATCAAAATAAAACAGGAAACATAATGAGACGCAAACATGACAACAAGAACTTGACAACACAAGACATGCAGACATGAAACACATGAAGGGCGAGGAAGACTTAACACAGGGGTTGAAGACACAAGGGGAATCTAACAACAAAGAACTATAACAGCAACCTAGGCATAATAGAAATGGACTTAGAAAACCTTAATGGACTTAAACATAAACCATAAACATCAAAATACACTAAAACTCAAAATGCTAGGTCAAAAAAACGCAGGATAGTGACACTGAGGTTTTTAGACAGCACCAGATCACAAATCATCAGAGTTGCTGAAAGGAGGCGTGGTTTCATGTCTGTTTATTAAAGAGGGTAACTGCATCAGCGGCAGAGCCAGGCTGCTGACCTTGAGTACCAGCTGCAGCTGAAGTTTGGACATTTTTATTTTTGCCTGCCAGGAACTGAGATAATACGAATGAGAAGTTTATCAGAGGGATTATGTGGAGTGTGACCAGGCCACTGCTACAGGAGTGTACACTCGCCTGCTACAGGTAGCTCAATTTGACGTGGTAGACCGCCTCCTGAGCCAGATATTTCTTTCAGCTGCATCCTCACATGGCACTAACCATTATAGATTCATAATCATTTTCCTGGACAGACGCAGGGGTTGTCCTTTCTTCTTTTGAGATACAGTTACTCCTACATAGAGCTGGGCGATAGAACGATAACGATATGTATCGC
>NW_005187520.1:328609-333851 GCF_000239375.1 Pundamilia nyererei
TCACATTTTACTTGTGAGCAACGGCACATTTAAATCTTACAAATATAGTTATTTGGCTTATATCGTGATAGATATCGTTATCGCCTGAAATGAAAAAAACATATCGTGATATGAAAAAATCTCATATCGCCCAGCTCTACTCCTACATACACAAATACTTAAATACATGTATAAATGACAGCAAAGGTTGCTAATGTGTGTCATATGATTTATAAACGAAAGCTAAAATAATCCAAAACAACAAGGTGTAATGGCTCGATACATGCCTTATTATCCATGTTAAGAAATCCCAGAAAGTTAGCTTTGTTCATAACACACACACACACACACGCCTTTATTGTGAGCTGATGCAAAACAACTAGAAATAAAATTAACATCTGATTAAAAACCAAATAAAACAGCTTTTTTGTCTGTGTGTTTGCATCTAAATCTGTGCTTTTAATTCAGCTTAGACCTGAACGTCACTGACGGACCGACCTGTCACTGTTACTCACCTGTCACGGTTTCTCTCCACAGACTGCTCTCAGCCATGACACAGGCGGTTCCTCCGATCCTCTCCATCACCCCGAGTCGGGCTTTGGTTGATGAGAAATTTCAAGTGTTGGTGGAGAATCTTCCTCCAGGATGTCCGGTAACCCTCCACTCCCTCCACCACTCTGAGGACAAGGACGACTGGGAGGCATATGGTCACTACGTCAGCGACCACAGAGGCGTCGTATCAGGTGGGTCACCACTGACTGCAGAAGACTTAGGATGCTGTCTCAGAGCTGGTCTTTGGAGGGTGAACAAGCTAAAAATGTTTGTGTTGGACAGTTTTTATTGGAATGTGAACTCGACTCCCTATGTGAGCAACTTCCTGTCCTGCTCATCATGCTTAAAGAGATTCTCACTCTTTTTACCTCAGTAAGCTTTAAAACGCTTACCTGATGTTTTAGTTTGGGGTTTTGGCAGTTTGTGTTTCTTGGTTGATGTTGATGACTTCACTAAAACTGCTTTATTAGATTTTCTTTAATACAATAAAGGCACTGTTGAATTTGGAGTGTGCTTTCTGAATTTATGTGTAACTCATTGTCTGTTTACATTAATGATCAATGCGGAGATAGGTGACTTAGATTCTTTGAATTGTCTGCTGTTTAAAGAACATGTCACAGTTCTGTCTCATTGTGACTCAGCATTTTGAGTTCTTATGTTTTGGTTTGATTTAGCATTACGGGTTGTATTCCTACTTCTTAGGTTTTGTTATTGTGCCCTCGTGTTTAGCGCAGGTTAGGTTCAGTGTCTAGTCTGCATCTTTGTAAATTGTTTCTTGTTCTCTGTTTTATTTTGAAGGTCCATGTCTTATGGCAATGCTACTCGTTTCGCTTCTTCTGTCTCGTTAGGTCTTATTTCTCCCGGCTGTGTTCCCACCTGTTTCTCATTCCCTCATGTTCTTGTCTGTGTATTTATAGTGTGTATTGTTACCTTAATACAGTTTTACCCGGTTCGTAGATTCCTCAGGCCTCCAGAAAGAACACCGGGGACTCAGTAGTCAATCTACAACACTTTTATTAATCCACACTCATTGATTACACTTATTGATTACACCTTCTAGAAGGGAGATGTACAGGACCCCGGAACTCCTCTGCAGATCTCAACCCCTTTGTCCGTTTCCCTCAGTTTTGTAGAAGTGACCCCATGATAAATTGCATACCCCATGGTAAGCTGCAAACTCTGTGTCTGTGTGTATGCACAAGCCTGTGAGTGCCTGTGTGTGTGCGTACCCGTATGTCTATGTGAGTGCATGTGAGTGAGAGTATGCGCGTACTTGTGTGTATGTGTGAGTGCACGTGAGTGAGTGTGCGTGTGGATGTGTGTGCGTGACAGTTAAAACACTATGTGCGTATATTTCTATGTATGTGCCTTCTTGAGGGCCATAAAAGTCCATCTCCCTCCCAAACCAAAGATATTTAGTTACAAACTTTGAGACTCCCACCCAGGCATGGCCTGAGGAATTTCCACTCAACATTAACTCCTTTTTGTCTTAATCTCACAGTTCAAGTGGGGGAGGGTCTCCTAGAAATCTACTTCTAAGTTCATGACACAATCAGGTCTTTATTACATTGAGGGCAGTGTCAGTGTCTCTACAATAATTCTAGATTCTATGTTAACACATTTCTAAACTCTAAATCAGCTAAACATTCCTACAGTATCCTCCAGTGTTCAGCGTTGTGTCATCCCTCATTGCTGTGTTACGCTCCTGGTGTTTCCTCCTGAACTTCGATCTCCCAGTATAGTTTTGTTTTGTATGCTTTTCCCCTGCCAGCAAATAGAGCTGTGGGGGGTTTTTTTTTGGTTTGTTTGTTTGTTCAAGTTACCGCGTCTGTGAGTAATGCGTTTGGGTCCTTTCCTGCCTGCCTTCACACAGCACATTCACCGTGACAGAACATCAAATACAGTCTTGTGCACCCTGGAAGATTCCTTCCCTGTCTGCCTTGATTTAGATAAAAACCACTGAAAACCGAACCACATCTGGACCTTAATAATCAATAAACGAACTTGTTACATTGCTTGATTTCAATTACTCAAAATATCATGCTCATGTATCATAATTAGGGAGTACTACTAAAATACTAAGTTTATTATTATTATTAGTAGTAGTAGTAGTACTCAGTAGTAGTATTAGTAGTAGTAGTAGCTGTATTAATAATTGCTGAAATTATGATGCTTTCATTGCTGTGGGAATATTTAAATCCATTTATTGTACCTTCACACAACATTGATGTATGTGTGTGTCTGTGTCTCTTCAAGGTGAGTATCACCTGCTAATCTCTTAACAAGTGTCACTGGGTGACCTTGATCAAGTCCTATTCGTGAATCCCAGGAGGTGGAAGGGCAGGACTATGGGCAGATGATCAAACTACTGACTTCGTTTACATTATATACAACACTGAAAATTAATTTACCGATGGCCACCTAATAAACAGGGTCTTTCTCAGGATATGGGGGCTATTTTTGATTTTTGGTAAAGGCCATCTTCCGGATCCTATTTCTGTGATATGGTTTGGAAGCGATTCTGAGATTTTAGTTTGTCCCATTTGATCACTGGCAGAATATAGTTAACCCCTTAGCAGTCCTACAAATTTACAATTAGTCCCCTAAACCATCCAATGTACCGTGGGCGGTACGTCCGACTGCTAACAGGTTAAACCCACTCACACAGCACACTCATTCTTATATCCCATATGTTGATATCCTCCTGTTACAGTGATTGTTTTCCAGGTTGTGTTGTTCTTGTCAGTCTTCTGTGTCCTTGGCACAGATATGCTGTCCTGTTTTGTTAATTTAAAAAAGGGTGGGAAAGAAATTAAGATGGTAACTGATTATTGTCAGTGTGAGCTCTGCTCACAGACTTTTTACTGTGGTATTAATCAGTAAAGTAAGTAAGTAAAACTCTAAATGAAAAACAGTAAAAGAAAACACTAGAAAGAGTTAATTATGATACAATCAGATGGACTGGTAATGTAAAAAGATATGAAATAAAAATGAAACCAAGTCAAATGGAATAAAATGGTTTTTATTTTCTTATAGTTACCGAGGATTTGAGTTTTGGAGGCACGTATACGGGAAAAGAGCCCATGGGCTTGCTGTGGAGCATGCGGCCGGTCCCAGGCAGCCGCGAAGGCCTCAGGTAAGGATTCGGTGGTCATCTTGCCGAGCTCGTGGCGTGTAAAGGAGCTTAAGTTATCACCTCAATATTTATGTCGATTATACCAGTTTCGGCATGACAAGGACTGACTTGTACGCCTTTCGGGAGGTAACAACAGACATAATTAGGCTGCATAAAGCCAACGGTGAAAGTCTTTGTTTAAGAAAAATCCTGTCTCCATTAAAAAAAACCAGCAGCCTGTAATGTCATAATAAGGAATTACAATACTCATCTTGGCAACACTGTACAGGGAAAAGAAAGGAATAATAGATATTTGTTTAATTTTGTGCATTGAAGGACATATGACTAACTAACACCATGACTTGTGTGTGTGTGTGTGTGTGTGTGTGTGTGTGTGTGTGTGTGTGTGTGTGTGGACTACCCTTTGTTTATTCTGTTCAATAACTCGTATCATTACTGGTCAGGTTAAGGAAGATAAACGTGTGCACACCAATGCTGGTCAACATCTCAGTCCACAGTGGACACGAGGACTTCAGGGACCGGACCCCTCTGGCATCAGCACTCGCAGAAAGATGGTACATGGCTCCTGGTGTCAAGAGAATTGATATTAATAAGCAAGGAGTGCAGGGGACCCTGTTTATACCACCAGGTACACTGGAAATAAAACATTTACTTCTTCTTTTTTTCTTCTTTTTTTTTTTTTAAATAATCTGGATTTTGTGAGATGGATGGGTGACACTTCTGACCCCGAAATTACTACATGAGGAATATCCTCTTTTCCTGACATCAAACTGTCATGGTCCTGGGCGTTTTGTGTTTTGTGATTATTTTCCTCTGTTCTAGTTATTCTGTGTCCTCCCCCCTTTGTGTCCGGTTCGGGTTCTAGATTTCCTGTTTTGTTCTGAAAGTCTGTGTCTGTTGTCATTGTGTTCAGCTTGTCTCCTCCGGTCCTCATGTGTATTGGGTTCAGCTGTTCTTCCCTCCTGTGTGTGATTACCCAATTACCGTGTGTGTGTGTGTGTATATTTAGTGGGTGTCGGTCTGTGTTCATTGTCGGCTCGTCTGCGTTCTATGGTGTTCCGTTCCCGTCTCTGTGGCTCTCTGCCCCACACCCCTTTTGTATGCTCTTAGGTTTGTCATTTAGTTCTCCCAGTTTAGGTTTCTTCAGTTGTTTTCTCATGCTTCGTTGTCTCTTCTGCCACTGTCACCTGTAAATAAACCCTCACTCATATCATCAGTCGGCTGCCTGCATTTTGGGTCCTCCTTTCACTCCACAACACGACTGCTGCCCCAGCCGTGACACAAACAGAACTAAGAGTAGAAAAAACTGACTAAAATACTGTGTTTGATTCTGTTTTTTCCCCTCAGGTCCTGGACCCTTCCCTACGCTGCTAGACATGTGGGGAGGCGGTGTAGGGCTGCTGGAGTATCGCTCTGCCTTGTTGGCATCTCGTGGTTACGTTTCTTTCTCGCTGGATTACCTAAGGTCTGAACACCTGTCAGCAGATGTAGAGTTTAAGTACTTCGAGGTTTGTGCGATTTACATACTAATGTGTTTTATGGGGTTTTTTGTTTTGTCTTTTTGGACAAATAATA
>NW_005187520.1:333969-339641 GCF_000239375.1 Pundamilia nyererei
AATTTTTCTTCAATGCCGTAATATCTAACACATTTCATTTATTTCACACTTGGTTCAACAGTTTCCACAGAATTCTTTCAGACAAACCAACCACACTTTCTCTCGGTATAGCACTGCAACTATGCCTGAAAAGGAGCAGGAAGAAGAAAATATTCTTTTTAAACCCTGCCCCCTATCTGCAATCCAATTTATATTACAAGTGGGCACCAAAAATCAAGGAACAAACTAACATTTATCTCCGGTTCTAACGCAAACCAAACAACAAATTTACAATCAGCAATATACCACTTCACATAGTAACAAGGAGAAAAGATAAGTAAATAGAATAAAATGAGGCAAAAAATAACGGATCCTTTTTCAATTAACTCCAATTTCGTTCATATTCTTCATATTGAGTTATCGTTTTAGACATGTAACACTTTTTAAAACAATGTAAATTTATACATATTAAAACCTTGTTTTAATATCTCATTAATTTCCAGTATCACTCTCCTATTAGACAGCATTTAACATTATTAGGAACCATCCTCAAGTGATACCAGACAGAGTTGGAATTCTTGGTATTTCCCTGGGCTCCATGGTGGCCTTCAACTTAACAGCCTACAGCACCATTATTAAGGTAAACGTGGTGGGTAAGATTTCCTTCCTTTTTGATGCAGTGATATTGTGGATTGACAGTGATGAAACTGTCAGTCTCTCGTAACAGTTTGGTGTCCTGTGGATTTGGTGGCTGTCAGGCGTGAGGGCCCCGGTGGTCTGATCGCCACTTGAAAAGTCTGGCTGTAGGTACTTAGGATGTGGCTTCTCTGTTAGGAAAGGAGCCTGAACTTCTTAACCACCAGAAAAGTCAGAAATGAGACCGTCTTTAGCATCCTGAAGAGGGTCTCGACTCTTTCACTATGGAGTTGCCCTTGGTGAGAGGCAGCATGCAGGTGTGGGTATACTATTTTCTACTCGGTTTAGTGGGTCCTGACTGCTGTTTGCACCTAATAACAATTTTTCTTAGACTGGTGGATAAGGTGCTGGAATGTGCTCCATCTTGGCACTCCATTGTCCTACTGGGTGAATTTGGCACTTATGTGGGCAGATGAGGTGTAAAGTGACGATGCTTGATGGACCTGGCCTGCCCAAACATACAGGGAGTGCAGAATTATTAGGCAAATGAGTATTTTGTCCACATCATCCTCTTCATGCATGTTGTCTTACTCCAAGCTGTATAGGCTTGAAAGCCTACTACCAATTAAGCATATTAAGTGATGTGCATCTCTGTAATGAGAAGGGGTGTGGTCTAATAACATCAACACCCTATATCAGGTGTGCATAATTATTAGGCAACGTCCTTTCCTTTGGCAAAATGGGTCAAAAGAAGGACTTGACAGGCTCAGAAAAGTCAAAAATAGTGAGATATCTTGCAGAGGGATGCAGCAGTCTCAAAATTGCAAAGCTTCTGAAGCGTGATCATCGAACAATCAAGCGTTTCATTCAAAATAGTCAATAGGGTCGCAAGAAGCGTGTGGAAAAACCAAGGCGCAAAATAACTGCCCATGAACTGAGAAAAGTCAAGCGTGCAGCTGCCAAGATGCCACTTGCCACCAGTTTGGCCATATTTCAGAGCTGCAACATCACTGGAGTGCCCAAAAGCACAAGGTGTGCAATACTCAGAGACATGGCCAAGGTAAGAAAGGCTGAAAGACGACCACCACTGAACAAGACACACAAGCTGAAACGTCAAGACTGGGCCAAGAAATATCTCAAGACTGGTTTTTCTAAGGTTTTATGGACTGATGAAATGAGTGAGTCTTGATGGGCCAGATGGATGGGCCCGTGGCTGGATTGGTAAAGGGCAGAGAGCTCCAGTCCGACTCAGACGCCAGCAAGGTGGAGGTGGAGTACTGGTTTGGGCTGGTATCATCAAAGATGAGCTTGTGGGGCCTTTTCGGGTTGAGGATGGAGTCAAGCTCAACTCCCAGTCCTACTGCCAGTTTCTGGAAGACACCTTCTTCAAGCAGTGGTACAGGAAGAAGTCTGCATCATTCAAGAAAAACATGATTTCCATGCAGGACAATGCTCCATCACACGCGTCCAAGTACTCCACAGCGTGGCTGGCAAGAAAGGGTATAAAAGAAGAAAAACTAATGACATGGCCACCTTGTTCACCTGATCTGAACCCCATTGAGAACCTGTGGTCCATCATCAAATGTGAGATTTACAAGGAGGGAAAACAGTACACCTCTCTGAACAGTGTCTGGGAGGCTGTGGTTGCTGCTGCACGCAATGTTGATGGTGAACAGATCAAAACACTGACAGAATCCATGGATGACAGGCTTTTGAGTGTCCTTGCAAAGAAAGGTGGCTATATTGGTCGCTGATTTGTTTTTGTTTTGTTTTTGAATGTCAGAAATGTATATTTGTGAATGTGGAGATGTTAAGTAATAGTCACCTGCACACACAAATATCCCCCTAAAATAGCTAAAACTAAAAACAAACGAAAAACTACTTCCAAAAACATTCAGCTTTGATATTAATGAGTTTTTTGGGTTCATTGAGAACATGGTTGTTGTTCAATAATAAAATTATTCCTCAAAAATACAACTTGCCTAATAATTCTGCGCTCCCTGTATATTGAATGTGTGTTGCAAGCATGTAGCTAAGGCCCTAGTCTTCAAGATCTTGAATTTCTACCTCTGATAGAACTTAAACAACATCCAGAGGGAGGCTGGGGATACAGAGTCTGAGAGAGTCTGAGTGGACCATGTTCCATTTATTGTCACTGCCAAGATATTTGTACAGAGTTTTGCCCATAAAATCATTGGCACCAGTCATAGTGGTTTCCTCAGAACCAGATTTACACCAGAGAGGAAGGAATCCATTGAGCTGGAGAACGAGTATGTGGTGGAATTAAGGCATGACGGAACCACAGATCCGTGTTTTGAGCCATGTTTATTTTTACATTTGTCCCACCACCACAACAACCCTCTCAATCCTGCTTCCCCGTGATTTAACACCGCAGGCGTGATCTGCAGGTGCGTCCACAAGGCACCACAGACCACGCCCCACCACACACCCCATCGCCCATCGCTCGACTGAGGCCAGGGAGCCATCCAGCTGAACCTACCTACTTCCCCCGCTCCACCGGCCTCAACCCAACGACAGGGCAGTGTCTTTTGCTGAGGCCGCCCAAGTCTCCTGCGGTGATGGCAATGCTGGTCCGGAGGCCGGCCACACTTATAGCAGCAACGCTGGCCCGGCGGTCAGCCACCTGGCGAACTGGCATGACCGTGCAGGCACAGCCGTGAGCACCTGCTCCCTGCCGGCTGGACCGGCATCAGCCCGTGTCTCGCTCTCGGCCCCAGGTCGTGCAGGTCCCCCTAACACGGGGACCTCCGTCTCCCCGCGCAGTTCCTCCATCGTCTCTGGCTGGAGCAGCTGCTCCACTGCTCCGCGCAAGGTGGTGCCCAGGGGCATCTTTTCAGGTGGCGCTCGGTCTGTTCCCACAGCTCTTCCTGCTGGTGACACACCTCCACCGCCTGCTCCCGCTGGATAGCCGCCGTGCCAGCGATCATCTGGGACAGCTCCTCCCTTCCCTGGCTCTGTTGTGGGCCTGTCATGCCGCATCCTGGGTTTCGGCACCAGTGTGGTGGGGTTAAGGCACGACAGGACCACAGATCCGTGTTTTGAGCCATCTTTATTTTTACATCCATCCGCATGGACCACAGACCACGCACCACCACAGAGTGCTATCGAGCTTGGATATCTTCCAGAACTCTTGCTGCAGCTAACAGGTGCTGGCAGGCCAAGCAGAGTGCAGCCCTAGAAGCCATGGAGGAAAACTTTCAACTGGTCTTGAAGCAGTTCCAGAAAACCATCAGGTGTCTCAAGTAGGGGAAGCAATGCTGTACTCACTCTGTGTACAGTATGCATGAGACCCAGTCCGGGAGTCGAAGGAGTATTTCAACAGTCATCTCAATCACACCTACTCGCCTTCTTTAGAGAAAACAGAGGCGGATAATGAGGGGGACGACTCGCTCACAACTCGTGGAGAGGTCAACCTGGGGTGGACCAGCTCTTTATCCTCTTAAAGACATTTGAGGGTCTGTGGGAGTTTGCGCAACCAGTCTGCATGTTTCGTAGACTTAGAGAGGATATGCCCTGGGATGTCCTGAGGAGGTTGGGATCTCTGTCTGATTGTTGCAGGCTGTTCAGTCCTTGCCCAACTGTAATGAGAGCTTGGTGTTTTTTTTTTCCAACAATAAGTTGGACTCACTCAGAGTTTGACCTGAAGTCAGTCAGGTCTGCCTTTTATCACAAATTCTGGTCTCAATTTATGGGACAGAAATTCTAGGTGGAACCAAGTGGCAGGCATACTCCCTTTTAGTGGTGTCAGGATCACATCTGGTTTTTGCAGGTGACGTGGTTCTTCTGGCTTCATCACCTGATGACCTCCAGCTTGCACTGGGACCGTTCACAGCTGTGTTCCCAGTTGGAAAAGAGTGGAAAAGTTTTTGGTTGAAGTGCAGCTTAGTATTTTCCATTAATGTGTCTATATGGGTTCTGCTAACTTTGTGCAATTGAGAAAAAAAGATGTACATTTACATTTTTCAGTATGACAAAAATAAGCACATAAAAGAGACCTTCAATGCAGATGGTCAAAATGGCAATTCCAGGAGGTTTAAACATTCCATGTTTTGTTGAAAACTAAGTTGGAAGCTGGTCTTTGGGTCTTTTAATTCAATGTGCAACATCAAATGTTTTGATTTATCATTGTGTTCCAGCCTCGCTGCATTGTTTGCATCAGCAGCAATCACTATCACCCACCTGGGACCACCCTGAAGGCCGGGTTTAAAATACTAAGCAAGTACGTACTGTTGACTGTTTGTCATGAAAATTTAATGATAATACAAATTATTGTTACTAATATGTATCATAGGCATTTTCACAAGGCACATTTCGATGAGAACAACTATATGAGCTGGAGAAGTTTTGCTCTGGATCTTATCGCTGACCCCTCAAACAACGTGGAAGTGAGTGCTGTATTATACTGCATTATACTATCAGTAGACCTAATGACCTCTCCACGCCTGAGTTGGACCTCTTAGTTCCTGTGGGATTTTTAAATCTGCTTTGTTGACAGGTGGGGAGAATTAACTGCCCGATGCTGCTGGTTAATGGCTGTGACGATCAGAACTGGCCTACAGTGGAGACAGCGGAGGAGGTTAGTGATGCTCTAAGACACGGGTCTCAAACCCGTGGCCTGGGGTCCACTTATGGCCCACGTCATCCCTGCTTGCAGGCCGTATATTGACATGAAGAAATATAATGCAATTTGGCCTTTGAAGTTACTTTTTTTCTTTTGTTAGGGAGAATTTGTTTTTTGTTGAAAGCAATATTAAAAAAGGTTCTTTAAAAAGCAAAACATTATTTAATATAAAGGCAATATGAGCAGAGAGCCCAAACATGTTGAGGGACTGGCTGTGTTAGTTCAGTGAGAGAGTTATTTGTAAAGAAAACTATTTTCACTAGTAGTCCAAAACTAATGCATACACTTATTTCTGCATTTTAATTTTGTTAAATACAAACAAAATTATAGCAGAAGTGCTGCCACGTGTCTGGTCATTAAGAGAGAGAGTATCAGTTTGTTTATTTGGTAGTTTAATGAAAGTTAGTTAAGAGTG
>NW_005187520.1:341426-385287 GCF_000239375.1 Pundamilia nyererei
CGAGCCCATACAGCTTGGAGTAAGACAACATGCATGAAGAGGATGATGTGGACAAAATACTCATTTGCCTAATAATTCTGCACTCCCTGTATTAGGTACACCTGATAATCAAGGGTTTGAATTTTGAGGTCCCTTAAAAATATGTTTACACACCAGGTTGCTAAAATCTTCTGCTTTGTGCTTTATTAGTTAGCTCTGTAACTGTGTGTTTTTCAGTGATATTACTGTGGGGAGGACACACTAAAGCTCATTCAGATGCTCAGGAAGACTCCTGGAGGAAGATCTTGAGTTTTCTGCAGCTTCACTTGTACCATAGCCCGAGTGTTAAAGCAAAACTGTGAGAGTCACATGATGTCGAATCACTGGTGTGATATACTGACCATGGTTTCATTCTGCAACTGCTTTACTTAGATGAGTCAGGCTATGTCCACACGTACGCAGGTATTTGTTAACACTAGGATTCTGTGTCAAAAAAGCTCAAAGTGTGTTGTTGTTTCAATGCAGGCATGAAGCCATAATAATTTTATAACCATATTTCTTATTATGAACCTTGCTTGATTATGTAAGCTCATAGTGAGTACGTGTTTTCCCCCCATATCATTAGTCTAAACTGTTGCTTTAAGACCCTAAAAACACCTTTCATCCATACACAGTACTTTCAATGCCAAGAAATATTATTATATACACTACATACATACTTTCACTGATATTTTCAGTAATTTTATTCTATTTAAGACAGTGTATTATTGTCTTAATGTAATTATTTGACTAATTAACCTCAGGTGAAGCCATGGTTGCCCGCCAGACAACGAGAAAACAAGTAGCTATTGTACGTAATAGGCAGTTAAATAAAGAAAACAACAAAATACATAAAGCCGTGAGAGAAAGAACTCTTAAAGATACCTGGAAAAGAAGAGAAGATAAACAGAGACCATAGAGTCCAGCTAGCTTAAACACCAATGCTAGCAACTCAAGCCAACCAGACACATAAAAAGAAAAGTGTCAGTATGGCTCAAAGTCATGTGACACTAAAGCGGTTTGCAATACTTGATTCACCGCGATATGGATCTCTCAGCAAAGTGCAAGGATCTCCAAAACAGATTGAGATGTATGGATCTCAAAAGGAAGTGAAGGAAAGGATACGGTCAGGTTTGTGAAACAGCTACTTCAAGAATGATAGTGACGTTCCTCAATGCAGCAATAAAAGATAAGATTATAGAGCAAGCATGGAGCCAGAGACAGGTCTTCTTCCAAGATAAACGGATCTTCTTCAATCAAGACTACACTCCCAATGTAGAAAAGAAAAGAGCTAAGGTTCACGATAAAACATAAAACAACTAAAATAAAAAGAAAGTGCAGGCGAAATGTCTGTACCTGGCAGAAGTGAAAATTAAATTGGATACCACAGAGAAGACCTTTGCAACACTAACAGAGGCTGCTGAAGGAGATCGAAGTCAAAATGCGCTGCAGAGAAAGAATGGCACGGAGCTGTCAACACATTGTTAGATAGTTAAATATGTTTATTGTTTAAATAAGGGAAGCATATATTATTGTACAGAGATTATGACTTATTTACATTTTGTAAATTATAATGTAAGCAGAATCATTAACCCAATCAAGAGAAAAAATTTTCAAATGTGTATGCCCAAAATGAAGACTGCACTTTTTAAAAGGGATTGCACCTTTTGTGGCAGATAAAGGAGGAGGAATTATACTCAGGGGAGGAGATTTTAATTTGTACTCTGAAGACTAAACTAGACATATTACTGGTAATAATAAAACCTCAGTCCAAAATGACCTACTAGGCATGATGACTGAACTGGAACTGGTGGATGTCTGGTGTCATTTTCATCCTAACAACAGAAATTTTACATTCGTGTCCCAAATACATGGAAGATACACAAGGATAGTGAAGATATGCGTACCTATTTTAGAGTTTAGAAATGTGTTAGAATGTAGAATTATTGTAGAGATACTGACACTGCCCTCGATGTAATAAAGGCCTGAGTGTGTCATAAACTTAGGAGTAGATTTCTAGGAGACCCTCCCCCAGTTTGAACTGTGAAAGTGAGATAAGGAGAGGTTAATGTTGAGTGGAAATTCCTCAGGCCATGCCTGGGTGGGAGTCTCAAAGTTTGTAACTAAATAACTTTGATTTGGAAGGGAGATGGACTTTTATGACCCTCAGGAAGGCACGTACATAGAGATATACGCACATAGTGTTTTAAATGTTACGCACACACATCCACACGCACACTCACGTGCACTCACACATACACACAGGTACGCGCATACACTCACTCACGTGCACTCACATAGACATACGGGTACGCGCACACACAGGCACTCACGTGCTCGTGCACACAGACAAAGAGTTTGCAGCACACCGTGGGGGTGTTATGATGGGGTCACTTCTATAAAGCTGGCAGTAACTAACAAAGGAGTGAAGATTTTGCAGAGGGACACCGGCCTGGCAAGTCTTCCCTTCTAGAAGAATGCATGCTTAAATGAAGATGAATAAAGGTTTTGTGAAATAACTACTGAGTCCAGTGCATCTCTGGATGCTCGAAGAATGAAAAAGAACCTGGGTAAAACTGATTTCCCAACAATAGACTTTTCATGTCAAAAATCAACATGTATAGGATAAAACAGATGACAATTGAATCAATCATTGTTTCTGACCATAGCCCAGTTGTTATGAAAATGAATATAAGATCAAATGACAATTTAAAGACAAAGTAAAAAGACTAGAGAGAGAACATCAACAATATACATTTAAAAAGCTAAAAGAAGCTAGACAACAATTAGATGAGCTACTACCATACAAGGCAGAAGAGGGTCTCAGATATTAATAAAAACTGTTATTGGCCTTTCAGCTCAGAAAAGCACAGTTCCTAAGATCAGAAATCAAGAAATGAAACTCAAACTAAAGAAATATTCAATACTTATGTAAAATATTACAGACAGTTGTAAAGGAGGAAGCACAAAAACCTCGGAAACAAAAAAATTTGAGTTCCTTAAACCCCTTAAATTGGCTAAAATATCAATGATGGAATAAACTAAATTAGTAGTACCTATCACAGAAGCTGAAATAAAATAAAAGAGTCAATGCTAAATTTAAAAACAATAAATAACCCCCCATATTATGCAAAGTATATAACTCTACACTAAACTCAAGAGACGCCAAAATCATGGCTGGATGCAATTATTACAGTCATGCATAAGGAAGGAAAAGATCCTATGCATATCATACCGTTCATGGTAACACCGGTATAATGTTGGGCAACGATAAGAAAATGAAATATCGCGATAGAATATGGGTAAACGCGCATGCGCAGTGCCTTTGTTTTCATATGCACATGGCGGGAAAAGCATGGCGGCAACGGAAAATGAGGAGGGCGAAAGCAGATTGTTGAATGAAACGGATGAACCAGAATTGGTTTGTAAAAATGCTGCAACTTCAGTGGTGTGGAACTGGTTTAGCTTTCGTCCGTCAGATGCACAACAAAGCACTATTTTTGGTAGAGCATGCTAGCGGGCCGTCGTTATTACCGTGTTTTTTGGAAAATACGCCGCACTTAAAATCTGAAAATCGACAGTGTCCCTTATAATCCTGTGCGCCTTATTTATTAATTCTGGTTGTATTTACTGACCTCGAAACAATTTTATGTGGTACACGGCGCTCGAAAATCTGTCTAATGTTTCAGTCCGACTTTGCTAAGCTACGAAGCCGCACCACTTGATGGACTGTCAGAGAACCGCTTCAGGTTATTAGGAGTGCACATCATTTGAACAGTCTTTACAGGCCAAGCATATATCTCCATCTCTCTGTCTAACAGTAAGATGTCTGTGATTTATAATAATCCAGAAACTTTAAGCCGAGCATCCCGAGGACTCCAAATCCTGCTTCCCTGAGGATGCCTTTGTGTAAAGTGAAGGCTAGGAGCACGCTGGTGTTCAGTCACCTGAGCAGCATAAGAGTTCGAATGTGCTCCACAAGTCTCAGAGTGGGTCGGCTGATAGGATAGTGAGGTGGCAGCTTCACTTCAGAGCCCGACGGCATCACAGAGTATCTGCAGGACCAAAACAGATCTGAGCTGTCAGACTTTGGAGCATTTACACATTTCTTCTTTATAATAAGAAGTTAACGTGAGCACGTATGTACTTAGTGACTGTCGTGGCTGTCTTGAGCATACCTGAACTCCTCTCTGAAATGCGAGCGCAGGTGCTGAGCCAGCTGGCTGTTGTACTGCAGACAGGCCAGCAGGAGGTGGAGGCGCTGGAACAGCAGGACGGACTGAACGGGACTGGGGACCGACACTTGCAGGCCCGTCAGAACCAACACCACCTGCTGGACCTGGTAACCAATGAAGGAGAGCTGCGGGGACGGAGAGGGTCAGCGTTTGAGTAATTCTTATCATTCTGACAGAAATCACAGTTAAATCTGATGAGACCTTTACCAGGTGGGGATGAGGCTGCAGGACTCTGAGGATCCAACCGACAGACAGGAAGTTTTCAGCAGAGACACACCTGCTGGTCTGAAACACAAAGAGTTGAACAAAAACTGTTTGTTTCTTGTTATGTGGATATTCAGAGCTTTCTTGGACCATATCATAGCAAATAACAAATGTTTTAAAGCTATGCAATCTGTATATAGTAGTTGAACTGTTTAGATAAGTCTTTATTGATTAAATATACTGGTTTTTTTTATATGAACTACTGTGTACACAAGAATAAGAATAACTTAATGTATTAAGCTAAACTGGCTGACACTTTTATATTATTCTTGTGATTTCTTATTGGCCCTGTTTATTTAATGCAGGCCAGGTGACCCTTTTCTGGTTTAAAAAGGATGGCGAGCCAACAAAGGGCAGGGAGCAGGATTCTTAACACATCATTTCCCCCGTTTATGGACAATAGCGCTTGGACATTTCTCTCATCAGTGTGGACCAGTGTTTTGGAATTGGTGGTGTGTTATTTATGGGGAATATTATTGAACTTGAGAAACTGTATTGCTTGATCTAAGCTACAAGACTGTTTAGTTGTCTTTGTGCACCTTAAACTGGGCACCACTGCACCAGGAGTAATTATTTAAGTTTTTCCTTTTCTTTCCTTGTTATTTTTCCTTGGTTTTGTTTAAATACATTGTACCTGCAATAGTGTTCTGTGTTGTGTGTATTTATTGATTACTGACCATCAGCAGATTAATAATATTCTGCTTAATACCTGACGTGTATTAATTCATTAGTGCTTCATCAGTGTTACAGTTGTTTAGTTTTTGTAATTCCCAGGAGAGCCTGAGGTGTTGCATAAACACATTTTACTCACAGATGAGAAGCGCCCCCGTTGTACACTTTATCAAACTCACCACGTGGCCTACGAGCAGCAGTTCAAAGAGCAGAGAGGCGGCGGTGTCCAGATACTCAGGGAGTAAGGCCTGAAGCTGTAAGAGGCACAAGGTTTAATGCATCGAAGGCACATGAAAGACACTTGATGTGAGCAGAGAGCAGCTCACCTCTGAGTACGTCAGAAATCCTCCGCTGTGAGTTTGTGGCTGAGGGTCACATATTAAGGCAAGCAGCATTCGGGAGGCCAGAGCACCTCTGCAGGGAAACAACAGTTAATGCAGAAAAGGGAAGGTGTGCTAACATCTGGAAATGAGCTTTATAACTCTTCTCTGGGTTTCACCAGACTACAACAAAGGAAAGCAGCTCCAGCTGCAACCAAAGAAATGATAGAAAATCTCCCTGAGAATAATCACATTTATTATTTTCTCACTTTTTATTTACTATTGTTAATAGATAAACCTCACAAACACACTGGAGACACATCAGTCTATAAGCCATGAATCTGTGTACATTTCTCTCATTTTAATACAGAAAAAAAAATAAGTAAAGACTCCTCTGGAGCTCAGACTGAATTCAGTTTTTTCCATCACACTGGCATCATTATCCATCTATCGTTCAAGCCTGTATGATTCAGATTTATACCAGTTTTTACAAGAATTTTTCTTTTATAATATTTCACAAAGACACCAGTCTTCTTTTGTAACCACATCCTCTTCAAAAAGGCAGAAATCCTAAACTTCAGCAGTACGGGGAATCTCATATCTCGGCATTTTAACTTTTCCTCAGGTACTTTGGTTTCTGCACTGCCTCCAATGACTCGGACGATTTACTCCTGATATATGATTAAAAAAAACAACTGATGTTTACTCGCCACTTCTTTAGTGGATGTTATGAACTCAACCCTGAACTTCAGCCTCGTGTGATATGCCAGTGTTCTCTTCCCATTTAACTTAATGTGTCCAGTATTCATTTCATTTTGATCCTAAACCCTTCGAGTAGTTCTGTAGTCCTCTGTGTCATTGTGTATCATCACTGTGTCAGTTAGTGTATTGACTTCCTTAGATGTGGATCCCTCACTTGTAGATACATAGAAAATCTCTTTATTCCAATCTAAGCTCCTTTTAGGCCTTTACAGGAGCTGCCAACAGATATTTCAACATACCTGAAATGAGGACTGTTTAATGAAAGGAACAAACATACACCGTGTTCTGTTTACTTTTTGGCAGAGAGCAGGCTGAGTCTGGCAGCTTCGACCTCCGTCTCTCTGAACATGATGGCAAGCGTGTCAACGATCAGAGAGCTCAGTCTGAAACACAAACAGCAGAGCTTCAGTCACATGCTCATCATCATCGTCATAGCAACACACAGCAAGGAAGATATGACCTGCAGTTAGTTATTATATTGTTACTATAAATATTATCACAGTCGCAGATTCTTTCAGTGTTTTAGGTAATATTGCGGTCTTCATCCACTCACTCGGGATTTGTTCCTGAACAAACTGAATCCTGTGAATACTGCTGTTGTTGGTATAACCGCACGCAACAATAACAGGACCTGTTCTCAGTACCGATAAGTGCGAACATTAATGGGACTATAATGTAAACTTCAGCTCTTTACATGTTCTTTATTATCTACTTTATGAATGAGGAGGTGAAACTGCTTCAGGCTCGACAGGAGAAGGCAGAGAGAGGAAACCTGCCAGTGAACAGGTTAGGTTCACAGTGTGTTATGCTGTTAATGCAAACTAAGTTTAAGTTAGCTTGTTTAAAGAAAACTCAGTTTCCCTCATCTCAGGCTTCAAAAATCTGAAGTTTTCACAAAACCCACTTTCTGGAAACAGCTGTGAAATAATGCACATCATCTCTGTAATCGCCACGCTGAATACAGTCAAAGAAACACCTTAATGAATCTGAAATCTCGCCTCTGTGGAGCTATGAACACCTGCTAAGGGGCTTACAGGAGCTGATCTGCTGTGTAGAGTCCACCGAGGCTCTGGCGGCCGTGAAGACATCCCTCCAGAGTGCAGAGCAGGAAAGTACACACCTCACTGGACTGGAAAACAGAAAATGAGTCATTCACTGCAACTCACAGGCACGTTCTGTACGTCAAACACACAGTGCCGAGCAGGTTTTAGAAACTTTACCCTCCAGAAGAGCCGGCGCAGGGTAACGCTGCGGTGCGCGGCGGTCCTCAGCTCCTGCAGCAGCAGGTACATACTCTCCACGCTGCTCCCGTCCTGCAGGAGCTCGGAGCTCAGCTGGCCAAACAGGTGAGCCGTCCGCTCCCAGCTTAAATATAACATCAACATTAATACCGACGTTTGAGCCTGTTAGCAATAACAAGTTTAAATAAGCCTAAACTCGTCACAGTCCGCTGTGATGAACCTTCAGGGCTCAGATGAGGTTTCTCAGAGCAGGTCGAAATCTCTGGAAATGTTTTTATATAAATCTTTATATTGGAATATGAGTGCTACAGCTCAGCACAGCCAAGATAAAATAATATATCAGTTCATTAAAAATATTTCATGGTCTCATTATTTAAGCTCCACTCAAATGTAAACTAAACAAATGTACGTGTTTGCAAATATTAAATGTGCAGTGAAACATCTGGAGCTGATGCAAAAGAGGTGCAGTTCTCCTGAATGTGAACTTCTGCATGATTATGCGTGGCTGATGCAGGCGGCTGTAGCTGCCAGCTGTCTGATAGGCTTCACCTCAGCTAACTGCAGTCACTGAGCTGGAGCTTTGTGGGGAGCTACCATACTGTAATCTACAGCTACTCCAGGACGCCTCGGCTTCAGTCTCAGAAAGTATCCGCAGCACTAATCAGTAGAGTGGAGTCCAAAACCAGTGGGTGCCGTCACAGTGGCTATGTCCAGTGTATTCTATGAGTGAATGATTTCTGTTTCCACAGTAACAAACTGACCTGTGACCTTTATTCTGACTGGACAAGCAGGAAGTTGTGTGTCTGCAGTCTGCACAGAACAGTTTATTACCTGATGGCAGCAGCAGACAATGAAACGCAGTTCCTCCTTCTGTAGAGCGGATCTAACAAAAGGGTGGACCTCTGAACACACACACACACACACACACACACCTCAGAAATCTGAGCGAGTACACCATCAGACACATGTTTTATACTTTTTCATTTTATACTTCCTGTTTTTTCTTATTTTGTATTTTCTTTGTGTTTATGAGCCTTTCTGATCTTCTGGTTCTTGGTATTAGTTCTTTATCGTTATAACTAAACTAGTTCTCAGTGTAGTTACAGATTACTTTAGGGTGATTAGTTCCCTTTAGTGCTCCCATTCTGTCCTTTTATCTTTCTCGCCCCCCTTTCAGTTGTGCCTCACTTCCTGCTTCATTTTGATAGTTGTTCCTTGTGTTTGCTTTCAGTTTTGCTTCTTTTGTCTCATCCTCTGTGATTTAGCTCAGCTGTGTTTTGTTCTCCCAGCTATCTCCACTTCCCTCATTACCTTTCTGTGTCTGTGTGTATGTAACAAACAGCTTGCCTTTTGTTACATACAAAAGTTAATCCCTGTTTTCTGTGACTGCATTTAAAGTCCATATCATTACACAGGACACGCTCTGTATAACCTGCACACTGTGACATTTACTTATCTACTCCAAAAATCCACAGGGCACCTTTAAGCTCCACTTTCATATAAATGACCACAACATTTCTAAAGCTAACAGCCAATAAATACTATTCATAGACAGTCTTCACTCACAATACTGAAGCTGTTCCACAAGCTCTGCAGGTGGAGGTAAAGTCTGGACTTCTCTGAGACGGCGTACAGGTGGAGCTCCGCCTCCCACTCCTCTTCGCTGTCCACACAACCTCGTCTCAGCAGGCGTGACAGGACCGAACCGATCCTCCTTTGTAACTGTAACAGCACAGCGGCGGGTTCATGACAGGAAACAGAGCTCGACCAAATTTACAGAGACGTGTGACCCTTGTCTAAGTTACTTCAAATTGAATTTGAGTAGATCTTCATCGGAACAGCCGCACGTTTATACCTGACCACTCTCGAGGGTCTTCAGGCTTTTCTCTGAGAGCAATGGCGATGAGGCAGGTGAGACTAAGGGGGAGTAAAAGGGGGGAGGCTGCGGGACTCTCGTGAGGCCGAGAGTCTCTGGGTTCGGGCACGAGGCTGAGCGGGTGTGCTTTAACACTGGGGGGAGCTCCTCCTTCCTCCATTGGCTGCTGGAGAGAAGAAACAGCGCAGACATCAGGTTTCTGTGAAGTGTCTGCATCATCAACTGTGTGAGTTTCATGTCGTATTCCAGCTGCACAAAACAATTAAAAACACTTTCCTGATCAGCTAATGGTCTCGGTTGCTAGTTTGAAGTCTACCTGAACACAACACAAGGTTCATGTAGTAAATTAACGTCACACTAGAGCCAAATAAGCCTCTAAAATATGCTTTGCTTTTCAGAACTTCTTTATTGTTTTTCTGCACAAATGTTGCAGCTTAAAAACAGAAAGAGCTCTCAGGTAGATTCACACAGTCATGATAGTCGTGCTCCTGAGACTTCACGCTGTCAGCTCATCCTTAGGTTCAACTTTACAAGCAGTCTAAGGTTTGGGAGTGGCAGTGAAAGAAAAGTGTGTACGTTTAATGACCTACTGGGGGTGAGCACAGCTGAGCAGCAGGGAACATTAGCGTGAGACAGCTTTTACATTTTATGCTGTTTGCGTCTGTTTTACAGCGCTTCGTCGTTACCAGGCAACAGTTCAGTGACAGTAAATCTGTTCCTTCCTCCCTCCATCTCCTGCCTCATTCACAGAAGAACTCAAGGAGGATCGGAGCCCCGCATGCAACCAAGTAAAAATGCAAACTGTCCAGCAGCGAACCAGCAGGTCCTCTTGCTGTGGGAATTTATAAAAACGTGTTTGGAAAACACATCTCTACATTTCAATCATCAGTGGGCACATTCTGCTGAAAAAGGATAAATGATGGACCAGCAGTACCAGGTGGATGTTACCTGCTGCCTGGTGTGTGGATGAAGCACTGCAGGTGTGATATTGAGGAGCAACACTGGAGTCACTCTGTGAACATGTTAATGAGCAGCAGGTAAACTAGTCTCTGAAGTAAATAAGTCATGAGCTACCTGAGACACTGGGGTGGTCATTACATACTCAGGTAAAGTGGCTCAGCTGTTAACAAGTTCACAACAGACAACCACATTACAGTGTTGAAGTATCCCACACATAAACTTTCACTGTCTGCCTCACTCCTGCACACTCTGCAGCTTCTAAAATGATTATAACCAAATTCAACACTGGCATTACGTAATGTGTTTGCAGGGAGGACTTAAAAGCCTTTATGTGTGAGTATCCTCAAATAAAACATGCTTCTGAAGTGTGTCTGTGTTTTACTCACCTCTCTGTGGAAAATCCTGTGGAGGAAATGGAAACACAGGATGGCTAGAGTTACAGATAAAGAAACAAGACGACACATAAACCTCACTGGTGTCTTTCCAAAGGATCAAATCTCTGAAGAGACCATTCCACATGTCTCTGACTCGTCTTACAAAAAGCATAAACTTCAGTCTGATATCATTGCGTAGCATCATCAAATTACATAAACTGTCTCAGTTACCTTGTAATGTGCTTGTTATTTCAGGACAGTGGCTGTTTCGGCGAGAGGACGGGGCTGCAGGAGGAAGGCCCTCTTTCTTGGCTCTCTTTAACCAAGTGCGTTGCTTCGCTGCAGGTTTTTTGGTGACGTAGACGATCCGTATGTGTTGGCAGCGTTCCTGATGCTTCCCACTGAGGAAATCTGGGATGTCGTTCACCTGTAAAAAAAACACAATGCTGTAAAGATTATAAAATGTGACAATATGAGGGAGCAGAATCAGAAATAAGACAAAACCAAGCGGTGTAGAAACGAGTCGACAGAAAACTGACATTAGCTCATCGATTCTAATGATTGACTATTTTTAAAGCAGATTTTGGTTTTGTAGAAACTATTAATCAAACTATTAATAAAAAGATGAATCTATACATTATCATGAGTTTCAGCCCTTAAAATAAAATCGGATATTTACAGAATAACAAGATTAAATAAAGATAATGTTTATATTTTGTGCCATATACAACCTTTGAACATATATACTGTGCACTTATAGTGGGTATTCTCACATCTTTCATGGATATTGATCATCTGCTGTAGACTGATTTTGATCCTGTGTGTAATAAAAGGATGTAGGATAATCCCACACTACTTCAGTAATCTTGAGGTCCGGGCACTGGGGGGTCCGATCCATGACTGATATCACTCTACTGTGTGTTTTTCCCTCCTGACAACATCTCATCTCTCCCTCAGATCTGGTTCAACAATTTTCAGTCGTTCTTGTGTCATTTTAATAATCAACCTTTTCTCTGTTTCCCTTCCTTAAGAACAGCTTCTTGACAGCCGCTCTTCCACTGAGACCTTTTCTGATGAGGCTTCAGTGATCAGCAGCTGATCAGCTGAAGGTCCTCCTCTCATATTTTTCATGGATATTGATCATCTGGTAAAGATAGATTTTAAATCTAAGTTTTCAGCTAGCAGATCTTTGTGAATAATGTTGTTGTTGTAAAAATATTATTTTGTGCCTGTGAAACTGTGTCATCTTTGGCAACTTAATGACAGAAAGAATGATTGTGTTTTTTATGACACACTGCTGTTGTCATAAAATAGTAAACTGGTTCTTTGCTAATATTCTGTTATGTGTGGAGACAACACTGGTTCATCTGAGTTAAGATCCTTTTTTATGCTTGGATCATAGTTACTTTGAAAGCCTGGAGAAGTATTGCTAAAGAGCACTTTAAAAAACAGCCGAAACATCTATAAAATACAAAGAAATCAAAAACTTCTGGATTGTATTTTGTCAGATTTTATTTTGTTGAGTGACTCTAATTTATTTAACTGCTTTTTCAATGTTGCATTGAATATGTTGGCGACTGCTTTGTCACGGGAACTTGAATAAAGCACGTCTCATCTTCTGAGCGGCTTTAATTTTGCGTTTGCCAAAGATCGCGTTACAAAAGACCTGATTTCTGTTTGTTACAGTGAGCAGGTTCGAGTCCCAGTAAGTTTCCATGAGCTCCCAGTGTTCTGAAGATCCTCCACAAAGTGGCTAAAGGGTGGTGCTGAGGCCATGGAGAGGCCAGCACAGGTCATCAGGTGGTAATCTTAGAGTTAATGCAGATGGGATTAACTCTGTTAGGGCCGAGTTAAACCTCTGACATAACGAGATGAAGTTAGAGGCTCGGCGTGACTTTTGCTGCATGTATTGCAGCTCTGTATTATGTGGCATTGGAACTATTTTAAGCTTTTAAAGTTAAATTAAAATCTGAGGATAACAGCTTCCTCATTAACGGTTTGTCTGTGCTGTTTCTACTGCTCTTTGGCAGGTTGATATACATGAAGTACTTGAAACGGTCACATGGACAGCCCTAACAATAAGTACATACCAACATTACTGACAGCTGTTAATCATACCTGAGTCCTGCTCCGTGATTGGTTTCCAGGCTTCCTGCAACTCAGGTGCTCTGAGGCTCAGTGCAGCTCAGTATGAGCAGACATGAAATATGCAAACCAGAGCAGGTGTTACGCTCTTGTTCTCGCCATCAGCAGTAAAGGTGAGAAGTGAAACCTATAAATCGAACTAACTCGTGTGTAATCTGAAGAGTTTAACAGGGATTAATCAGCAGAAGCCGGTTAGTCAGTGAACGCACCATGTGACATGCATGTAATCTAACGTGCTTTAGTCGTGGTTTGGCTGTCACTCAAGGTTATGTCAGTTAAGTCTCCAAAAACCTAAACTTATTCAGTTTACTGTCAAATTAGACAGAAAAAATTGAGCTTTAACATATTCTGCTAATAGAACTAGCTCTAAAGATCCACTAATTACCTCATTGGGTTCAGCTTTAAAGATGTCACAAGTCAAAAATAATAGAAATCTATGGGGTCCTAATTATAAACTGCAAACTTCATCCATATTTATCTCTAAATGTTCTTTAAAAATCTGGAGCTTGGTTTTAAACCTAAGCGTGAAGACTTAAACGTCAATATCAAGTTCAGATTTAAAGTCTGACTGTAAATTCTCATCTTTACGGCTCTGGTCAGAAAAAAGCTAGACGAAAGGCCAGAGCCATTTAAATGTGTGTGATGCTTCTTCAGCCCTAGCTCTCAGCCGAACTTCACTGCAGGAATATCAACCAAAGTGCAAACAGGTCACAACCCTTTGGGCTTTGTTTTGCTGTCTTCTCTGGTTTGTTCACAGTTTAGGTTTCAAAGATAACTGAGATTTTCCTTGACTCAACATCCACTCTGTGATGTCAGTCTGGAGATTATTTCGTCTTGATGCATTCTCAATCATCCAGGTAAGTTAATCTCCAAAGGTTGATTCTGTTCATCTGGACGTAGCGTTTTCAGTGGGAGAAACGTTTCGTCACTCATCCAAGTGACTTCTTCAGTCGACTGAAGAAATCACTTGGATGAGCAGAATCAACCATTGGAGATCTGGTGAATATTTGTAAAAGAAATACAGATATTTTCTTCTACAGCCACTTCAAAATGTAGGCCTTGTCTTGTCCTCTTTCACCTGATGTGATACACGTTGCAGTTTTGACACAAATCCCTTCAGAACACATCCTGTAGACTCATTACAACACAGCTTCCAAATGCAATGTTAGGATTTAACTATTAAAGTTTTCGAGCCTTTACTGAACAAACGAGACATGAACACTTCACAGTATGCCTATTTTCTCGATTCATTGATAGATATTTGGTCTGCACAACAATATCCATGACAGACATTAAAACAGTCACGTCATCATTTAAGATAAAAATACTGGAAATGAGTGCTTTAACTCTGTACTGTTTCTTTTAAAAGTTTACTTTTATTTACCTTAAAAATAACTTACCTTAAACGCCAATTTAATAGAAAATCCAATAAATATGGTAGAAGGTTTTTCTGTTGATTTTATATCAATATTAAAAATACATATTTTTTTTTAGCATTTATTGAAAAAACCCGACGTCTTAGGTCTTCACAGTATTTACACTTATTTTCTCCAATAATAACAAATATCTATCGGCAAAATACTAATTTTTTTTTTCAAAATATCGTATCTTACTTTATTAAAATCAGGTTATAACAGGTCATGTTCAGATTTTTTGTTTGTTTTTTCGTTTAATAAAATCAGCTTTTGGATTTTGTGTCGGTTAATTAGGGCGGGATTAATGCAGTAGAAACAAAAATAAATACTTTTTTAAATCACTTTTTCTGTTCAAACTCACCAGCTCGATGTAACGCACGCGCCTGAAGCTAACGGCTGCCGTGAGAGTGCGTGGCGAGTACTCGGTGAGGTACACGCACTCGTCGCTGAGCACCACGTGCATGTACACCTTGTTGATGGACTCGGACAGCACCACGCACGGCTCGTAAGCCCGGATCCGTTCGTACACCCTCCGCTCCAGCTTCCGCTGCAGGAACGAGTCCAGCCGCGCGTTCCGCCGGCACAGCAGCGACCAGGAGCCACTGTGGGCCATGACGGGACCGCTCCGTGGAGCTGCTGGTAACACCTCTGAGATTTCAACCGCCGCTTTGTCGCGAGGCAGGTGCTCACAGGTCCAGCTCCATCCGGTACGTTTGAAAAGTCGAGTTAAGATGAACACACGCCGCTGGTTCTGTCCCGGTTCTGGACAGTGAGCTGTAGGTAAAGCGCCAATGACTCGAGCCGTCAGTGCGTCTGCTCTCTGATTGGTCAGCGAAGAGGAGCGGAACATTGCTGATTGGCCAAACGCAATAATTATGTAGTAATTACTGTACTTAAATAATATATGTCATGATTAAATAAATAAGTATATATATATATGTTTTACTGAGCCGTCTGAGTGAATAAATAATGATGCACATGAAGCGTGTCGCTCCCAGTGAAGGGATGGAAACTTACTGGGGCTCGAACCTGCTCACTGTACCTCTTTTTATATGTTTTATACAAATAATGGTTTGATATGGAATTAAACCTCATTTTATATTTAACATTAGTTATTAATTAAATGATTCTGTTTATTCATAATATTTTGGGGGAATATTTGTTAATTTCTCATATTTTATTTGCTTAAAATAGATTACAGGTTGCAGTTTTATGAATTTCTTGTGATGGATATTAGCCTATAAATTAGATTGTTGTAATTTAATAGCATTATAAAAAACATACAGTCTGCGTTAAACCTTTTGAATGATAATAAAATATTTTTTCTTTTAATTTCGATGTTGTTGCACTTTCTGACTCTTACCACTAAGAGACGGCAGACTGCAGATTATCACAGTTTCTTCCTGTCTCTCTAACACGGTTCAGTGAAGAATAAATCTTTGTGCTGCTGCTGACAGATTGCGTCTGTGTGAAGCATGAAAAATGCTGAAAATGTGGCATTGTCTCCTTCATCCTCCTTGTCCTCCTCATCTTCCTCGGGATGACCGTTTCAAGCGCAAAGGCGGTTTGAAGGGAAGTTTTGTAACGGGATGAAAATATTAACGGAGGACCACACACACACACACACACACACACACACACACACACACACACACACACACACACACACACACACACACACACACACACAACATGAAGGTTGTTGTTCTTGCAGTGTTGTTTCAGAGTCAATCTTTCTCACTCAAAGAGGTTTGGTAAAGATTCAAATTCATCTTAATCTGCTGTTTGATTCTGTCTTAAAAAAAATTCTAAATTTTGTGTTTTCAGCATCCTCAACTCTGAATAGACTCCAAAACACCACAAAAAAGTGAATGTTTATAAAGACTAAATCATAAAAATGATGCCCTTTCTCTTGTTGGGTTACAGCTGTCACTGCTTGCAGTTTTAGTTTACTGGTCCTTGTGAGCCGATCAGTACTGTACTCCTTTATCACCATCAGCACCATCTTCCTCACCATCACTGTGTCTGTGTGCAGCTGCAAAGAGCAGCGGTGGGCTGACAGTGCACACTACCGTCTTTGTTCTGCAGAAGAAGTAAACACTTTGCCAGCAGACAGAGGGAGAATATAGCCTCATGACAAACACACACACACACACTGGATTTGGTTGGTTATGACCTTTGTGGCATTTTGAAAGTATCAAGGATTGTAACATCTAGTCATTTTACTGAATCAAAAGGAGATGCTGGAGTTTCATGAGTTTGTGTTTGTCATTTAAATTCAGTCTTGCTTAATACACAACATTCAAATTACTGTCACCTTACAGTAATCCTGATACTTGTACTTGATGTGTTCAGTTTAGTTATTTGCACTCGCGTTCAAACTACTTCCAGTCTTCTTCTTCTTCTGGCGTTGTTACAGCGGATGATCTGCCTCCATCTCCTCCTATCCCAGCATCCTTCTTCTGCCCAGCAGTTCTATCTTCATCATCCTTCCTCCAGTATTCTCTCCCTCGTCTGCATATGTGCAAACCATCTCAGGCTCTCTGACTCCAAGCTGTCCCCCTGTCCTCCACTTGCTTCCAGTGAATATCTGAACATGTTCAGCTTGGCCTCCAAACCAACATCACAGCAGAGGGTTAAGGTTTAATTAATAACTACTAGTTAGCACCTCCACCCTGCCAGCAATCTCTTCTTCTTGTGCACTCTGTTGCTTTGGATGGTGACTTTCATTCCTCTTCTCTGCAGAGCATCCTTCCACTTCTCCAGGTTCTCCTCCACCTGCTCCTTACTCTGGCTGCAGATCAAAGTTTCATCTGCATCTGTATTCTCTAGATGTTTGCAGATCTCCAGTAAATTGCCCAAATTGCTCAGAAATGTAAATTTTTACAGTTGCAGCATTAACAGACACCCCAGAGTAGCTTTTCGAAAGGCAAGTGTAAACAGACTCACACGGCTTACAGTCAAACATTTGAATGTTTGAACTCTGATTTTGATTCACGGTTTTAATAAATATGAGAGAGCACAGTGTTTATTTCTGACTGTGGTATTTCAGTTTCTGAGGCTGTTCTCTGTAGATTTGACGGAAACGGGATTTTTGTTAGACTTGTGGTTTCGTTTTTAATAGATCTGGAGAATTGTTTTATTCAGAAGTTTGATGTTCGGTCCTGTGATGAACAAAAGTCCAAACAAAAGACAAAGACGTACAGAGATCTCTCTCTCTCTCTCTCTGTGGGTGTCCAGCAGTCGATGGTCTGTTTCCTCCCAGCAGCAGCTGATCTGATCGGAGGCTGTCTGAACTGAGACGAGCAGAGCCGAGCAAACGGCGACAGGTCGACAGCAGGAACCACGAACATCACTGAGCGAGAAATAGGAGATAATTTCAAGACTGAATTAGTCCGAACACGGCTGAACACTCCGCAGGGATGACGGCTCTAACTAGCTGGGAGCTGTGCGTAAAGTACGCGCTCTTCATCTTCAACTTCGTCTTCTGGGTAAGTTTAAACACGCGGGATGAAATATTTAAAGCTCCAGCCGCCCGTGTTTATTCATTTGCGCACAGAAATAAGTCTTCATCTCTCAAATTTGAGCCTGGAAAGATGAAAATGTATTTTTGTGTGATGTGATTTGTGTTTAACAGAGATGAACCGAGGAGCGTCTTGTTTTGATTTAGCCTATGGCATTTTGAACACTAGTGTGTTTTGTTTAAAGTCGTTCCGGTTTGTGTGTGCTCTTTTATATGAAGCTGATAATATTAATTTTGTGTTTGTGTAACTATCCACTTCGCATTTTTCTGTTTTCTTGTTTCTGACATTCTGGGATGCTGTTGCAGCAGCTGTAGACAGCTGACAAATTAAAGGAAAACCCCACGGAAAGCGTCAATAAAGTGCAGACACACGACAAACCACCGGAACAGCTTCGGTGTTCCTCAGAGTACTAAACAGCCTGCTAGTTGATGGTGTTCATTTCTGGTGACTTTAAAGTTTCGTTGGTTTTGCAGTAGTTCAGAAATCCAGTAGGGGGCGTAGATGAGCCTAACACGTCATTCAAAGACAGAGCGGTTGCCTAATCAGTGCTTTCACCTCCTACTCAGGTGTCCTGTGCAGCGAGGAAGCTTAAGGCAGTCTGAAGGATGGCTCCTTAAAAGTCTGAATGATTTCTCAGGGCAGAGGTCAAAGGGTCGAAGGGCCAGCCTCGGGTCCACACCTCCACCTCAGGAATGTAAAACACTCCTTTACATGTTAAAAGTCCTGATGTACATTTTAAATTCATCCATCAGTTCAAAGAAATAACTTCTTTTTTATTATTAAAATGAAAAAACTCTCACAAATCTTATCGTTTTTTAAAACGTATTTTTACTACCACACTACAAACTCATATTGAAAATGAAAAAAGAAAAGGTTAAAAATCTGAAATAAATCAACCATCCATCAACCATCTTCTAATCTAGCTATCCATCTCAGGGTCTGAAAAGCAGGGTACACCCTGGACTATATGAACTGAGTTAAAGGGAATCAAATGTCTGATTTGTTCCATATGGGACATTAAAGTGGAATATTAAGTGCTTCCTTATTGACTCTGGTAAGCTATTGTTGATAAGCTTCATATCATTCAGCACAGGACAGATGGGGATTATTTTGAACTGTGAATCATCCAAAGCTCTTCTGATGGAGTCTACGAATAAAAACATGGAGCTGAAAATGAGCAGAACAAATCTTTTTAAGGATTAAATTATTTGTACCAGTTTTTTCACTCATTTATGTCGAGCTGCTCACTCACTTTCTCTGATTAATGATCGAGTTCAGTCAAGCCATCAGAGTTTGAGCTCAACAAACAACAGCAGCTTATCACTAAAGACATCCTTAGAGAGAACGAGAGTGACGAACAAAAGACAGGCGGGGAGAGATAACGGAGGCCGACAACAAAGCCGGCGTTGTTGGTTTCACTGGGTCCACTGGGAGCCGATGCAGCGTTGAGTTACTGCAGCAAACAATGAGTCTCCCAAGAGGTGTGAGGATACACCTGTGGAGTTTTTGTTTGTGATTCCTCTGAAACAGCTCGTCTTTTTTTTTTTAATCTGTTTTTAAAGCCAAACGCAGGAGTATGGAGGTAAAACTGACAGCATGAGTCCAGCTGTGCAGCACAGAGGTTAAACTGGAAGAGTGTTTTTATCTTAAAAACAGCACTCAACATGTTTGTTTCTCTTTGTTTCTTTTCAATCAAAGAGCATGCTTTTAAAATGCTTTATTCCAATTAGAATCAGTTACGGCTAAGCAAGTCCCAGAAACTGCAGTCCTCTAGCATCCACTGGAGGCCCTATAGAGTGAGGCAGTTTCCACAGACTCCAGTATTAAACTGCCCAACTTATCTGAGATCCCCATGTTGGCATTATTCCTGCATTGCAATAACGTGATTAAACTGCTGTGATATTATAGCTTTGAAATGTGAGGGACGAGAGAAAGAAGTGCCTTTGTTTACATAAACCCCTTCTGAAACAAACGCTAAGCATTTCAAGTGTTTCCTTTATTGATTTATATAATATAATAAATATATTATCAAGTTGGGTTTTTTTGGGGTTTTTTTGTTACTCATGTTGGTTTGCTAGAGATAGTTTTTAATAGCATGAGCCAAATTCTGGGCTAATTGTAATTGAATGCTGAGACAATGTGATTGGTTAGCTGCAGCATCACCAACATTATTGTGATGATATAGTAGGATGACCAACTGTCCTCTTTTTTTGCACACGCTGACTTCTAAAAGCTTATATGACATATTTTTATTTCACCATTCATTAACCGCACAGAGAAGGCATAGTTTAAATATGTTAACGTTTTCTTTAAGCAAACTGTATTATTAAAGTTCTTTGTGACTGGCGCAAGTGTCCTCTTTTTTGGAAATCAAAATATGGTCGCCCTATGATATAGGGTTAACTTTAATGAGGCTTTGCAGACACTTGATGTTAACTTGGACACCTCGAGTCAAACGGACTTAGAGACCATGTGTCATGAGGGGAAACTGGGTTCCCTGACCAGTGGTTGCTGAGAATGTGATTGTTAAAGCTTCGGTTACACAGACCTAGAGACCAGTCAGTGACAACCACCCTGGCAGCCACCTGTTGCTTGGGAAAATTAAGTATTCCCCAACCTGTTGCCAAAAACCTTGTGGTTGCTTTGGAAGTTTGCATGTAGATTTCCTCTCCAGCTACTCTCTGAGCTGTAGTGAGACAGTGAAAAAAGGATTTCCCTTCAAATTAAAGGTTGTCCCCTTTGTAACACATTGGCTGCAGCGCTCAGACACAGCTTTTACTTTGAAGGCGAATCTTGTCCATTTCCAATTTTCCAACCTTTACTGCTTTAACTGCTTTAGCAGTTTAGAGTAATTGCAGACAAACTGCAGACAACCAAAGAAACCAGAAGGAGGTTTTTGGTGCAGCAGCTTCTTTAGAGAGAGGCAGAAACCTCCAGGAACTACTGCCACATTATTTCCCTAGCAACCGGCGGTTGTATCATGTCCAAATTGGCAGACTGCTCTTGAACAGTATTTGCATGATGTCACCTAAAAAAAGCAGAAATAAACATGTTTACAGCCTCTGTGCTCTCTATGGATGGTTTAAACCTTTCTATGAATTGTACTGTGGGTAATAATTCATCCCCATGGAAAACTGACATTAGTGGTGTGGCCACTTTGATTTAAAGGCTGTTATTGAAGCCACATAAATGAAAGATAATCAAACTTTAAACTGAATAATTTGATATAAATCTTTGTTCTTCACACAGGAAGCAGATTTTCTCTCAGCCTCAAGTCTAGCAGCCAATCAAACTGGGAAACACAGTGTCGATTAACATTTATGAGCCACATGTGAGGTATATGAAGGTTTTTAATTAATGGTGGTCCACAGTGAGTTAGGAGTTGACATCTTGTTTCATAAAGGAAGTGTTAAAGGAGGTAATACAAGAAGTACTGAGGCACCTTTCCTGAGTATTTAGAAAAGTCAAGAGGTGTTAAATGCCTTCACCTGTGTTAGACAAGCTGGGTTATGCAGCACACATCCGATTGGATGTGTGCCCCTCTAGCTCCTCCCTCAGCCAGGTGAGTGCGCAGCAGGGTGTGGCTCACAACAAAAGCTGCCTCTCTCTGTCACCTCTCTTCATTCTCCTTCTCCTCACTGTGTGACACTCAAGGCGCTTTTTCTTCCATTTTTCTGCGTAAGAAGATATAAACAGATCCGAGCACCATGAAGAGACAACAGTGCATCAAGTACCTGGTGTTTATCTTCAACTTTCTCTTCTGGGTACGTAGCCTGGTTTAGTGAGTGGACTGAAGTGGTTTGGTTGCTTTGGATTATGCTGCTTTGTTTGATTGTTTGATGGTTTCTGTGACTGGATCAGATTTCAGGAAAGACTCACAATCTAAAACACAGGCAGAGTTTATGTTTGGCTGGAGCCACAAAATCTTTAATAATTTGACTATTTTTGATGTTTTGGGAGCTTCAAACCTCTAAAACCATCATTAAATTTGTGCTTTTGTCATCGAGGCTCTTTGAAAGAATCAAAGTGGCCTCACGCAAACCCACGTAGCACTTCCTTCTGGGGAGTTTCAGCTCACAAATCTTTGCTTTTAATTCGCTTCCAGTCTTTATTTTGTGTCCCACACTAATCTCTCTAAATGCTGCAGTTTGTTGCTTCTGCAAACTAAATCATCAGTGCTGTGACAGTTTATCAACCTCATAGTCCATCACAACACTGTCGAGGAGTTCTGGTGCCTTTGAAATGGTCACAATCTCGGTCACCACCGATGCAAAAGGATTTGACTTCAGGAGTATTATGAGTACATGGTCTGTGGCAACTACGGCCATTAAAAGCATTAAAATATGTGAAATCATCACGTCATACTGAAGGATGGGGGGGGGGGCTTGTGAATTGTGGTCAGATGGATGAGTGATGACTCACTGTTGCAGGAGCTTAAGGAATTTTCTAGATGGAATTTCCTAAAAATGTTCCCCTTTATGGTCAGGTAGATGGTCAGGTGGAACTGACATGGAATGACACGGCACATCTGAGTTTTGACATATTTGCTAAAACTGATTCAAAAGTTAATGCAGTTTAAGGCGAAGGAATGAAGATGGGCAGGAGACCGAAGAATGTCATTTCCTTGACTGCAGACAGATGGACATGCTTGGAAAACGTGCAGAGCGACTCAAAATGAAAGGGCAAGATAAACAAGTGGCTAATTTGCTCAAGAACTGCAGTGACTGTAGGGCAGCATGAAATTACAGCCTGACTTGGTGGTTTGGTGCAGTGCATGCAGCATGCAGGACAGAACAAAGAGAACTGGCCGGGTAGCTTTGAGCCACTTTTATGTTAAGGTGACGTCACACACATACAGGTGAGAGAGTGAATGATCCCCAAGCCTCCTGATTCATCTCCAGGATGAGGGATTTTACAGAAATTACAGAATCAAGTCTAAAAATCACAGATTTTAAACAGACTGTGAATAAATGGCATTAACTATTTTAAGCAAAACTGCTTGCAAAGAAACAGTTCTCAAACTGTGGGTTGTGGACCACGAGGTGGGAAATATACAGGGACGGTAACAGAAGCTTCAACCACTACAGTTCAACTGGAATGCTTTTTAAATGGTTTTGATAAATGCAAATAAAAACCGGTTAGACATGAGGTAAAACCCGAGGTGTAGGTCTGACCTACTAAGTCTAAACGGTGTATATATTAAGAAAAGACATGATTTGCATATGACTCACGTGTGCTGAAGCTGCGCTGCTAGGATGTCAGGTCATTATTTTACAATGTGCACTTGTCAGAAATTTATGCCAGCACTGATGAGAGAACTGGAGTGAGTAATAAACTTCCAGGCGACTGGAAAATGTGTATCTGTGTCTCTGCAGTGCGTCACCTCCGGCTGTTAAATGGTCTTTTGTCCTGTAGGACTCCATCTCATTGGTGGACCACCCTGCCCTCTAATTTAAGTTCGTCTATTGGCCCCCTCCTCCAAACACAAACGTGAGATTAGACTGATTTTACATTGAGTCGGCCTCGAGTGTTTCTGATTATTAACCTGAAGAAGTTTCCCACAGTGTGAAGAGCTGTAGGTTCAACAGCACCACTAATTTTTTTTTTTTTATCACACCTGGAATCAGTTTTGCTTCACCTGTCCTCACAAGCAGTTACAGTTACACTTCACCAGACTCCATTCACAAAAACTGCAGTTTTATTTTCCAAAACATGGGAGAAATTCTACTTTTGATTTGCTGTTAGGTGGTACCAGCCTGTGCATCGCCAGAACTCCCAAACTAACCTCGTCATGGTTATTGTTGTTTCTGCATGGCTAATAGTGCTGCAGAGCAGCTCTGTGGTTAATGAGAGCCAACATGAACCTCAGGGGAAAATGCTGTTTTCATCTCCTCCACACACACCAGTCGAGTCCCTAGAGTGTTTGTGGTTCACTAATACCAACATCCCCAGCATTCAGGATGCCAGACGTCCTTTCCCTTCTTTTTTCTATATCCTTTTTTTTATTATTGTTACAAATTAATGACAAATGTTTATTTGGGTTAATTCATGTTAAATATTCTGCAAATGTTGGTAATGGTGCACTAGACAAGCGTGAGAGCGATGTGAGAAGGCTTCTCACATGAACTCTGCTATTGTTCATAACCAGCGATTTTCACTTTACTTTAATTTACTGAAACTGAAGTGGACTGTGCGTGCCCTACATGAAGCCGTATGATTTGTAAGATCATTCTTCTAAACTTGGCTGAAAATTGAGTTTACTCCCTCAGATTAGTGTCTAGGAGGCTCATGGTTCGTGATAAAATTGCCACCTGCAGTTATGAAAGCTGAAACTACCCACAGAGACTAAAATAGTTTTCATAGCTGCCTGTAAACATGATTTTTTTTTTTTTGTTTTGTTTGTGTTTTTGCTTTTTTTTTTTTTTGTTTTTTTTAAAGTAAAGCGGGATGTTGTAACCTGAGTGTAGACAGGGATCGACTCAAGTGGACAAGAGGAACTGCAGTTAATGGTAGCGCATTGATAATGTCTCAATATTCATATACAGATGCTGGAATTTAAATCTATTGATCTGTGAAGAGATTCATTTGAATATCTGCTGACTAGTCTGGACAATATACTATATATAATTAGATAGGGATGATTAAATGAAGAATGAGTGGAAAGTTATCCATCATACATTAACTAATACTTGCATTCAAACAGTAGCAGGTAAGATGTGATACTTTAGTCAAAGGAGCTTGCAAAGAAAAGCGTCTGGACTTCTTTAAGTTGCTTGAAGACGTTTCACCTCTCATCCGAGAAGCTTCTTCAGTTCTAAGGTCAAATGGTGGAGAGTTCCAGATATAAACCTAGTGGGAGTAACCCCCCACAGAGGGACAAAAGGACCCCTGATGATCCTCTAATCGCCTGAGCCAAGGTGTGAAACTGGGTGTGGGTCCCAATCAGCCAGAGTTTTGGGTGAGTTCATTGTGAAACCTGGCCCCCCCTTATCATGCGAATTCCTGAGATCAGATGGCCCAGGATGTGAGTGGGCGTTAAGGCGTCTGGGAAGGGATCTCAAAACTGGATTATAGATGGCAGAGAGTTGGTGTCGTAAACCACCGCCTCTGTTCAAAGATGGTTGGGACCCACACCCAGTTTCACACCTTGGCTCAGGCGATTAGAGGATCATCAGGGGGTCCTTTTGTCCCTCTGTGGGGGGGATACTCGCACTAGGTTTATATCTGGGACTCTCCACCATTTGACCTTAGAACTGAAGAAGCTTCTCGGATGAGAGGTGAAACGTCTTCAAGTAACTTAAAGAAGTCCAGACGCTTTTCTTTGCAAGCTCCTTTGACTACGATGACCTGGATGACTGAGAACCTTCACAGACATGTGGTACTTTACTTTCACAACATGATGGGGTCATTTCTGACTTCTGCTGTCTATGACGGATATTTTAAAATGCTCTATTTTCATGTTAACATGGACTCCTGCTATTCTAGCCCTATTTATTGCAACGCAGTGTAGAGATGAAGTGGAAAGTTGCGTTGAGACTGAGTGACACCAGTGAAAGGTGCAGAGGCTTAAACCTCACTTCATTCTTTACAGAGCGAGTGGTTGGATCAGACAACGACTGCAAGGCAAATAAAGCAAACTGATCCTGCGTTCTTTAAGCTCGAGGCTACGTTTGGAAAGATTTACTGATGATGATCATAAGGTGTGCCTGGCTGACTTAACGCTGACAAACCAGCGATGGGATGATGTCACATGCTGACAGTTACAGGTGTGGCTCTGATTGCTGGAAGATTTCTACTTTCAGTTTACTCACATTGAGGTCACACTAAGTCGAGCAGCCCAAGGCGTTATATTTGTCGTGTTAATAGAAAATTACCCTCCTTATGATGTTTCAGGCAAGTCTGTGCATCCCAGTTTGGATGACTGACTTACAGGTTAATCTGACATGGAGCCTGAAACGCACAGTTGTGTGATAAAAGTGAATGAAAGCAATGGTGTTTGCTTTTAGAGGTGTTTGAATTATGCAGCTGATGCCTCTAATTCTCCTACATGTTTACAGCCTGATGCTGTTTTAGTCTCTGTAGGGAGTTTATCTTGCAATTGACTACAGGCCTCGCCTACGAGTATTCCTCTTCATGTTTTATCTGTTGGAGCATTTATTTGATAACCTGGCACTACAGTGTTCACAGTACAGTACAGCCAGTCAACTTGTGCTGCGGGTTTAATGAACGTCTAGTATTTTACAGAAAACAATGGCGTGATGATCCTCCAACTCAGTTGGGAATTTACAGCTGTGCTTCAGCATGTTAGCTAATACTTTTTAATGAATTAAATATTTGCTACTTGAAACATTTTAACAGATTGTTATTAAACTCTAACCCTCTGTTGCCTCTAACGCCCATATTAAAGTGTTTCTTTGTTAAGGATTCTGGTTAACAACAATAAAAGGATGGTACACTAGCTAATGCTAGCATACAAAACTAACAATGAAAGGGAATTTTTCCCAATGACATTAAAAAACAAGGTAAGCTGCTACGCTCGTTGTCATATTATTTGTATGCCTTGGTGAGCTAACGCTGGCTAGAAAAATAAAGCTGTCCAACAGGGTAGAATTGTCAGACAGAAGTAATTTAAAATTTTGAGTTGATATCTCAAAATTTTAATTTGCCAAGTATTTTGGAATTGTATTTGGAGTTATATTTGAGTTAGTCAAACTTTCAAGAGAGAATTCAAGACCTTGATTTACAGACAGCACCCCCACCCCAAAAAACCAAAATCCTGAATCATGGTCAGCAGACCGTAGGAGGAACCAGACGGAGGACATGTTGGGGCAAAGTGTTGCCATTCGGCCTGAATGCTTTATGGTGTGCTTCATATACTCCCTGTTGCACAACAACAGACGTCAGCGTCATGCTGCAGGACATTATGGGAGTTATTTGGGTGGCAACAAAGAGTTGATGTAAACTGTTTTGTGGTTGCTGAGGTGATTCTGAGTCATGGTAGTGGGTAATTACTGTTTGAGACAAAGTATGGCTGTCATTTATTTATCTGTGGATGCCTTCATATCTAAGTCTCCGTTGTGCAGAGGCTCCACATGTACTAAAGTCATGTTTCCTGGATGGCTCCTCTGTGATTGGGTTGGTCTGGATTCAGGAGAATAAGCCGGGCAGCAAGTCGAACTTCATTCCTCAAACGTTAGCCTCATGTTCACCTTCAATGAAAGGGATTCTTATTCATCCACACTAACATACTTTGATTTGAATATGAAACCATTGCATTCCATACTAGCTGCACATAGTTTTGCAACAGTGAAGCATCACATCATCATACCTTACAAAAGCCAGTTGTTCTTTCATTTTGCTCTGAGCAGCTGTTTTTGAACACCTGTCTAAATGACTGTGATGGGTCCATAAGTTCAGGGATGAGTTCATGGTCTCCGTAGTTTTCTGTGTTTTTTTTTTTTTTTTTTTTTTTTTTTTTTTTAACACAACCTCAGTTGTAAATCACTGCAAAGCAGGATTAATCTGGTTATTGTCTAAGGTAGGATGCTTTATACTCGATCAGCTGCCACTGTGTGGGTGTCCACCTCTTCATGTCTCTGCATGCTGTTTAACCCCCAATCTCTAAATAACGTTCACATCAAATACTCTCCTTGTTCCTGCACGTCTCAGATTATCGTGCTGTTATAGTCTGGTTCTTATGAGTTAACTCAGATGTTTAGGATAAAGTTGCCTCTGATGTACTGTACACTGCAGCATCTTTTCCTTTGTTCTTTTGTTGTGTGCTTTATTTTTTTTCTACGGTCATTGTTCGAGTATACAGTGTAATGACAGTGGAGTGCTGTGAGGCAGGTCCAGGTGAGCCCTGTGGTTTCAGTCAGGTGATACTTCTCAAATCCAGCCTCATTTGGGCTTTTCACTTCTTCTCTCTGTATCTAACTGGTAATGTGTTGCCTGTGTCTTAGACCCCCGGAATTATCGACCCGCGCCTACAGCTGTTGTTGGATTTGATGAAAGTGTCTGTTAATGCGACAGACTTGAGCTGTATGTGCCTTCATTATTTTAAGAGTGGATAATAACTCAATAACAATTGGAAAAAGTGCTCCGGTGGTGCTGGCTCTGTTAACTTACCTTGTTGTGAGCACAGTGTTCTTCCAAACATCAGGAACAAGGTCACACGTGCTGCAATGCCTGCTTTAGAAGCATTTCTGCAGGTTCAGACCACAGACATGGACATAGCTTCTGCTTGTATGAAAAATGAAGTCTGCGTTAAACTGCCTTTACAGCTGCATTGGGGGTTTTTTATGCCCACCAGGGGGCGACCCTTGCGGTTGGATAGAAGTGTAGAGGCTCAGTTTCTCTCTGACTTCAGTCCTTTTCTTGGCTCAGTTGCTAGTTCTGTATCTTTTTGCTTAAACCACAGAGAAACTCATGTTATCTGTAAATATCTGTAAATGAGGACAAATGTGCAAAATGACACTAGTATTTGAATATAGTCTCACGGAGAGAACATTAAACCTCCTTCAGAGACAGTAAACATGTTTTTTGTCTTGCAGCTGGCAGGAACCGGCGTGCTCGCTGTGGGACTCTGGCTACGTTTTGACTCCAGGACGGCAGGACTGTTCGAAGAGGAGGAGTCGCCCTCTGTCTTCTTTACAGGTAAGGCCCCTGCTGGTTAAACCCTGGATGCAAAACACTTACATGGAAACAAAAGACCATGAAGGAGAATAACCTTGAGGATGGCAAGAACCCTTTATAGAGCACAGGTGAAGCATCTTAATCGCAGCAGCTTTACTTTTACATTTTTGGATATCTCACAACCATAAACCACAAAATAACAAAAAGAACATACAAAGATTCAAACTGCACAGAAAGACGGGGAAATGATCAGCTCCTCCTCCACTATCATGGTCTTTGAACCTGCCATGGAGTGATGGTGGTGGGTGTTGTTGTAATTACAGCTGACGTGTCTGTAGTGTAGCTTTGACGCACATTACGAGTCTGTTCGTTTTATCATGCTGTCCTATCAATGTAAAGTCTGACACTGCTCATTTCACTCCAACCAGCAGAAACCGTGCCGAATAATCTGCAGCTGAAAATAGTCCCCAGTAACCACTTCGTCCTGTTTATTAACAACCACAGCGTTGTTTCTAGAATGAAATCTTTATATTTGTGGAGGAAGTCATAATTTCAAATTAAATGCACTACAGCTGCATTTAGCTCTGTCGGGCTCTGGATGTGGATATAACCTGACCTCAGAGAGGCGGGGCACTCGGAGGGCAGCTGAGGCCAAAGTTGGTCCACAGCGAGGCGGCTCGTCCAACCCAGCAGATCCCTCCACACATAGCGCTCATTCTTCCCGGCGCACAGGGACTCCTTTGTTCTCAGACTTCTGTATTCCCGGAGGAACTGTCCCACCCTCCCGTCTTTGTGCGTTGCATCCATCAAACTGATAAGAGAAGTGGGCAGAGAGGAGACGGAGGGACGGGCCTGACATGACAAACATCTTAATAACGGCTTTGGAGGAGTATTTGTGTGTGTGGCTCATGCGCTCACTGTTGTTGTTATCCGACAGCCTGTTTATGATTCATCCTCATGAAGTCACCGTTGAAGTGTCGAATCATTGCTCTAAATCACCCTGCAGCTGATTCCCACTCACCAGATCGTGACTGAAGGTGTTTTTGATAAATAACTCCTCATTAAAAACAGCTTCTGGTGCCTCTCAGGCCTTCGTGTCTGTTCGAATCAGAGCAGCAGCAGCCCTATGAGCCAGAATGCAAATCACTGATGTACATTTACATTTTTAAAAGGCTTGAGCAGGTAAATCAGGGCTGATTTCCAATCAGCCTTCCACATGCACTTGTACACTCACTGACACTTTATTAGAAACAAAGCATGGGTTCTGTTAGAGTTGATGCTTTTGAGATTGTCATTTGTGCTAAGATATATAGACGTGGACAAAATTGTTGGTACTCTTTGGTCAATGAAAGAGAAACTCACAATGGTCACAGAAGTAACTTTAATCTGATAAAAGTAATAATAAATTAAAACCAATGAAAGTCAGACATTGCTTTTCAACAATGCTTCAATTGAATTATTAAAAATAAATAAATGCATGAAACAGGTCTGGAAAAAATGATGGTACCCCTAGAAAAGAATGAAAATAATGTGACCAAAGGGACATGTTAATCCAAGGTGTCTACAATCTTGTAATCAGTCAGTGGTCCTATATATGGGACTCCAGGTAGTCACTGTGTTTGGTGACATGGTGTGTGTACCACACTCAACATGGACCAGAGAAAGCGAAGGAAAGAGTTGTCTCAGGAGATTAGAAATAAAATCATAGACAAGCATGTTAAAGGTAAAGGCTATAAGACCATCTCCAAGCAGCTAGATGTTCCTGTGACTACAGTTTAGGGCTGGGTATCGTCACTGATTTCTAAAATCGATTCGATTCCGATTCACAAGGTCCCGAATCGATTCTATTTGTCTCAGTCAGAAATATTAAAATTCTGATCACGTATCAAATATCCATATTTTTTTATCTATAAAAAGAAAGCTGACACTTGAGACTTTATCAAAGGTATAAGCATCACAGCAGATGCCTTTGTGTCAAAGTAACTGAGGATAAAACAGAAAAACATGAAGGTGATTTTCCTGGCCTGGGATTTTATAGCAGATAACCTTAAAAATATTCTGCAGTAGATCAAAAACAAAAGAAAGTCATTAGTCAACATATGAACATTACCTGATGCTGCTGAAGTGAAGCAAAGTTACAGAGGTTTTATTAGAGACACAGCTAAGCATTTTGCAATTTTGCATAATTTTAAAAAGTTTAAATTATCGTTATCCAAGCTAGAATTGATTTTAATTGATAAATCAATAATCAAAACCCAACCCTACTACAGTTGCACATGTTATTCAGAATTTAAGATCCATGGGACTGTAGCCAACCTCCCTGGACATGGCCGCAGGAGGAAAATTGATGACAGATCAAAGAGATCGATAATCCGAAAGGTAACAAAAGAGCCCAGAAAGACTTTTAAAGAGATCCAAGCTGAACTTCATGCTCAAGGAACATCGGTGTCAGATCGCACCATGCGTCGTTGTTTGAGCCAACGTGGACTCCATGGGAGACAACCAAGGAAGACCCCATTGTTGAAAACAAATCATAAAAAAGCCAGACTGGAATAAGCCAAACTACATGTTGACAAGCCACAAAGCTTCTGGGAGAATGTCCTGTGGACAGATAAAACAAAATTTGAACTTTTTGTCAAGGCACATCAGCTCTATGTTCACAGACAGAAAAATGAAGCATATCTAGAAGAGAACACTGTCCCTACTGTGAAACATGGAGGAGGCTTTGTTATGTTCTGGGGCTGCAGCTGGTACAGAGTGTCTTGAATCTGTGCAGGGTGCAATGAAATCTCAAGACTATCAAGGATTATAGAGAGAAATGTGCTGGCCAGTGTCAGAAAGCTTGGTCTCAGTCACAGTCATGGGTCTTGCAACAGGACAATGACCCAAAACACACAGCTAAAAACACCCAAGAATGGCTAAGAGGAAAACACTGGACTATTTTAAAGTGGCATTCTATGAGCTCTGACCTCCAATCCTATTGAGCATCTTTGGAAGGAGCTGAAACATGCTGTCTAGAAAAGGCGCCCTTCAAACCGGAAACAACTGGAGCAGTTTGCTCATGAGGAGTGGACCATAATACCTCCTGAGTGGTGCAGAAGTCTCATTGACAGTTACAGGAATCGTAACGAAAGGTTGTGCAACAAAATATTAATTTGTGGGTACCATCATTTTTGTCCAGGCCTGTTCCATGCATTTATTTTTTTTAAATAATTCTATTGAAGCATGGTTGAAATGCAATGTCTGACTTTCATTGGTTAACATTTATAGAATTTTTATTTATTATTACTTTTGTCTGTGACCATTGAGTTTTTCTTTTATTGACCGAAGGGTACCAACAATTTCTTGTGTATGTGCTGATAAAATGTTTCTCGTTATTAGGTTTCATGCTTCTACGATGGAGTGAGCAGCCTCGTCACTTCTGCTTTTTACACATTAGTCCGTTGAAAGGTCGCAAACTGTACGGGGTGCGACTAGTTGATAAGAAGTCATGCCTTGTATGGTATGGCGAGGGGCCACACACACACACAGACAGACACACTCGCTCAGATACGCTTGCATTACACTGTCACATGGATAACTGAACCTGTTCTTAATCCTTTAATTTTTTTAAAATCTGTGTCAACAACAAACCTAAGAATGGAGCATCAAGTTCTAATGTTAAACTGTTGAATTGAACATCAAAGAGTGAATCGCATCCCATTTAACAAAACAAAAAAATGTTTTGTTAAATGTTTTGAACCGTGTGGTGCTGATATCACTGAGGTTGAGATTATGTGCATAAGTTTTAATTTAATCGTGTCTCCTTTGTTTGTAACTGGCCTTGGGAACTTAAAGGCACAGGTGACCCCAGAATGCTTGTTTCCTCTGGCCCATCTGAATGTTTTGTTGCAGGCGTGTACATCCTGATCGCAGCAGGGGCTCTGATGATGGTGGTGGGTTTCCTGGGATGCTGCGGAGCCATCAAAGAGTCTCCTTGCATGTTGGGACTGGTGAGTGATTTCTTTTGTGTTTTAGTTCTCCACATTACATTAAAGACGGGTGACTTTGCTGTGAATCATGAATTCATGCTCAGATTTTTCAGTTGGCACATTTCAGAGCTGTTTGGGCTGTAATCACACCGATCACCAGGAAAGACTCCTCAATTTCACCACAAGCGTGTTGGCTGCTGCAGCTCCATCGGTGTGATGTGACTGTTGGTGGCGAGTCGCTGTTATGTTTTTACAAAATGTTTTTGTCCTGCGATTGAAATGGTCATATGAAATTGGTGGATGTGATCACATCTACTCTGAGCCGTCATTTTAAATATTAAATGGCTTTAGTTTTAACTTACATTTCAGGTCATCTCTTCCTTAGTCATCTGTTATTTGAGCTCTGTGCACAGAAAAGGTGAACAGCAGAGCTGGTGCACAACAACTTAAAGTGTTGATGTTATGTTCACCACACATAAATCTGTGGTTTTTACCACTGGTTGAGGAAACTTTGGACAAAAGTGACAGATAAAAGTAAAAACCCACTCAGTTTCCTTTCAGGACTGATGACCAAACAAAATCATGTCTACACTCCAAATCTTGTTTTCCGGTTTAGTTCTTCTTCTTCCTGCTTCTCATCTTCGCTGCAGAAGTGGCTGCCGGGATCTGGGGTCTTTCCAACAGCGACCGGGTGACTAACTCTCCCCTTCTGTCTCTCGCATGTATGCACACATTCTTTGTTGATTGACAGGAGTGTTAACTTTGTCCGTGTGTCTTCAGGTGGTGGAGGACATCACAGAGTTTTATAAACAGACTTACGCCAACTACAAGGACACCAAACAACCAGCGCTGAAGGAGACCCTCCGCCTCATCCACTTTGGAGTGAGAACACACACCTGGACACCTTTTATGCAACTTGTTTCCTTATTTTGAAACAGAACAGATGACTGCCTAACCTGTGTGGGCTATTCCCCCCCCCCCCTCCCCCCTTGCAGCTCGACTGCTGCGGTCCAACAGGAACGGTGATCGATGCTGCCAGAGATATCTGCCCCAAGCAGGAGGGGCTGGAGATCCTCGTCACCAAGGTAAGGCAGACTGCAACAAAAGGGAGATGACCTCTCATGTCACATCATGTAAATTTTTACTTAAACATTTTAAGATCTAAGAGATTTGTACTAAAAAGTGCTACAGCTAACATTTTTCTCTAGGGTATTCTGGCTTTGTAGAAATCAAGCTCAGATTTGCATCAGACATTTGGTTTAAAATAAGATGTGGAGCTCACACCTGTTTTTGCTGTTTTTGCTTCACGGTCCTGCTTCCCTCCTGCAGAGCTGTCCCGCTGCTATTGACGAGGTGTTTAACAACAAGCTGCACATCATTGGTGGAGTTGGCATCGGCATTGGAGTCATTATGGTGAGTCTGCCACTAATGCACATGTAGTGAAACCTTAAGTAAAGCTATCATATGGTTGTTAACCCTTGTGTGGTGTTCGTATTTTTGTTACTCAGCCAGTGTTCATGGGTCTGGTGGACCCGCTAGAGTTTTGGCTTTCCAAATTAACACTATCAAACAAGTTTATGTTAAATTACTCAACAGATGTTTACTTCATCCCAATTACAAGACATATGAACAGCAAACATGGTTAATTTTTTCCCTTTACCTTTGTTAGATCACATTTATGAATTAATGTGCTTCTCGTTTTTCTTTTATATAAAATGTTATAAATAAATCAGTTATAATCAAGTGGAGTGAGTGGAAAGACACAACACATTTACACGTGAAAAAATAATTAATTGTTTAATTTTTCTTTTGAAAAAAACTGAACACGGGTCTCACAGACCCGAACACCATACAAGGGTTAAACTGGCACAAAGCCTAGAATGTGTCAGGTTTAGAAATGATTTAGAAAAAGCCAAGTGTCTCATTGTTCTAGTAGTGGGTCTGGCTCGTGATTTATTTATTAAAAACAAAGCCAATTCACAAATGTTGTAAACCTGGCCCCAGTAGGGGCGACATCTGTGGTTGCAAAGACACTTTCATATGTGTAGAAATCTATGAAAAACGACATTACTACTTACTTCATATATGACATCAATAAACACTTTACTGGTGAGTCTATGGCTCAGTCATGAGTACAGAATGCTAAATATGAAGTCTGGTGATGACTAGCTATGATTTTTATTGGCTAGCTACCAAACTGTGTGGTAGTTTCACACTAACTAGACATTTTACTTGGTTTGGCCCCTGAAATTTGACTGGCCTGCCCTGATGCCACCAAAAAAATCAATCCCCAAGGACTATTTTCTTTCATAGAAGAACAAGAAAAATATTAAATATTTACATTCAAGAAGGTGGAATTGGTAATATTTTTTTTTTTTTTCAGGGTTGGTCCATTTTTATCATAGAAAATATTTAAAATGAACTTATCAAGATTGTGAAATTTTAAATAACCAAAATACACAATTATGGAAACTTTGACACTTTTGTAAACAGTGTGGTTTATTTCTTAATGCCACATTCCTGTGTCCTGTGACTCTCTGCAGATCTTCGGGATGATCTTCAGCATGATGCTCTGCTGTGCCATTAAAAGGTCTAGGGACTATGTGTAAAAACCCATGAAACGCCGTCCACCTTTAACTCTGCTGCTGCTTCAAATCATTTAAGAAAGAATAACAACATTTGTCCCTCTGTGTGCTGCTTGGGTCCGTACAGGATGGCTTCGTCGACCTGTGAGAGTATGGCTCCTTTTCAATGACGCCTCTTTAATTCCTCCACTCTGTGGGGTCTGCAGTGAGTTATTTATACCTAAAGTAACCTGATAAGTGATAACTGATACAATCTTTTAAATCAAAAACCTACTTTTCATAATAGGACAGGTTTGAGCATATGCAGGTGAAAGGAGACTTTTGCAACTCTGCTGCCCCCTGGTGGACGCCCCATTTTCTTTAAATCCTTTCCTTTAAGTTATGTTTACAAAATCTGCTAAACGTTTGAGCTAACAGGGTTTTTGCAGCTAAATGAATGTTAATGACCCATGTTTTGTTTTAAAGCTGCGTATTAAAAGCTTTGATTATTTTTTTATTTAAGTTTTATGCAAATGATTTAATGATTGCAGTTCATGTCTTTAAGATGTCAAATAAATGAACTAAAACAAAGATTTGTCTTAAATGGAGTGCTTGCTGTGAGTGCTAAAGGGGTACAATACAGTCAAATGTACAAATGTTAGGAAAACATTTAATGCAATTTTAACATACTCTAAAAAATTAAAAATGAGCTTAATGGGTTATTCAGTTTTTATTTATTTGTAATAAGGTTTGGCTAACACTCGTGTACAATTGAATAAAAAATTACATAAAAAAAAAAAAAACGAATAAAACTATTATCTGGACTTGAATTTTTGTATTTCTGTAGGGGCAATGCACAGTGGGAGGTGTGTTAAACTACATGGTAATACTGAAAATGTGACCATCAACCCAAAATTACATTTTAAATTTGATTATACTTACAAAAAAGAGGCATTAAAAGTAACTTTACCCATATGTGTGGTAGAAATAAAATATTTCTGAGCTGGTTCATAATTTTAAATATTTCATCAATCTCAAGATTTCTGCTCTTTTGTCAAGTTTTTTTTTTTTTTTCCTCCGGGGGGGGGGGGGGGGAACCCAAACTACACTACAGACTGTTTTCAAAAACCATAACACGCGTGTTTATAAACGGGTGGCAACAAAAGGTTACTATTCACATTTTAAACGCTAGAAATCATCATTTCTTTAATTTTTTTTTCCCCAAACACCAATAAAAACAGACAGCCCAGCAGTGAGGTTTAGTTACACTCCCATTTCCTCACTGTGACTATTAAAAAGAAATACACACGCTTTGTAAAACAAAATCTGATTTAAAAAGAAAAAAAATTGTTTGAGATATGATGCAAATTTTTACTGAATTGAACCCAGTTAGCTTAGCATAAAGACTGGTCACAGCTTTATCCAAAGGTAACAAAATAACTAATGCTAACACACTGTACAAATGATGTTAATCAGTATCCAGTCTCCGTACCAAGTTAAACTTTTAACTCTATGCAATCTCATTCTACCTGAAACAGTGGATTGATATAGTTAAGATGACAGTGAATGTCATAAAAGTAGAAACAAAAGCAAGAAGACATTGTATTAAAAATGCTGTTTGACTCAATTTTCATGTTCAGGATAGATGAAGAGGAATGCATCATACCAACAACTGTCCTCACAATGCATTGCATCATCCATGGTCCCCACAAAGTAAACTGTACAAGTACGTGTGTGTAAATTATTCATCCCAGGTGAAGTCATATGGCTGGAAGTCATCTCTCAGCTGTTTGCAGCTCTCCTCCTCCTCCTCTTTGCTTTGTTTACACTCTTTCCAGTCGGCTCGAGTCGGGATGTTTAGCACCGCCTCACTGGCCAGAACCTCCCTACGCACGCACACAAAACCCCCACACCGTTACTCTGTGACACTGACATTATTCTCCCACAGTGCAATTCTGACCTCCCATCAAGTTTTTTTCCCTACAATTTCATGACTGACATTTTGGAAACAGCAATTTGTCATTTTTAGATCAGTGCATATTTATGTGAACAAAACACATTAACAGTGTGCAGAATTATTGGTAATAATTATTTACCAATATTACTGAATAACATGAGACTAAAAAATAATTTTCTGCAAACCAAAGCATCTTTTCCCTGACTTAAACAGGTTTGTAGGTACGTTTGTGTATACATAATGGGTAAGTCCTGACTGTCCAGCTCTCTGGAGCCCCCTGTGGAGGCTTTTGTTTTTACACTCTCTGATATAACGTAATTTTTCTGATGACGTTTTGATAATTCTGTTATTTTATAGAGAACACAGGTATAAACAGAATGAGCTGCTTTCTCTTTTTATTTTAATAATTAATCCAAATGTGATTAAAAACGCATCTGGACAACATTTGCATTTATTCATAACATTTCATAAGAAACAGTTTTATTTTAGCTTTAAAAGATGACACTGACAGTGCTGAAATTTTATGAGGCTCTTCTTTATATTTACAGGCAAACAAAGGGTGTTTAATGGGGACTGATGCTCACCTTCCAAACTGCAGAGGAAAATGTTTTTGAATGCGGTAGAAGAGCTTCTCCCCCGAGTCCAACTCTACATAGAAATATGGAGTCCCTGGAGGAGCAATCTGAACACACACGTTTAATTCAGCTTTTCAAATAGATGTTAAAAATCCCAGAATAGCCAAACCACTGTACTCCAGGTGTGTTTACGGGTACCTGCTTGAGGTCAGTGTGTTCAGGAATCTCCATCATCTCCATCTGTTGCTCCTGAGCCTGGACCATGAACGCCTCCTTGATGTCCTCTGTGGCACAGCGGTTCAACGGCACCGGCACAACCTGAATGACAATAATAACAAGAAGATGATAAATAAAGTGATCAGCAAATGTGGCAGTAAATAAAAAATCATTTTACGTTTCTCTTCCTGCGCTTGGATCACAGGAATCACACTCTAAATAAAGATACAAGGAGTTTAAACGTGCTAATTTATTGCCCAAGTGTGACTTACTTTGTGAATAACTGGCTTCTTGTATGTCAGCAATAGCAGACTTAAAAAATATTTATCTAATTCTACGCTCAATCTCAAATTATTTTAGCAGCTTTGCATAAAGTGCACAAGTTTACCACATCTTTGTTGACCTTTTTGTTTTAGTTTGTGTTACTTCATCATTTATTACAGTGAAATATCTTGTGTACCTCCATAATCAAATTTAAAATACAAAAGCAAAAAACAATTTATTAAAAAATAGAATTATGAAGCTTTAGCTAATTATTTTAGATTAAAAGTGGCACAAATGAAACGCTCAACTTTTATCATTCTTTTCTTCTCAAATTTTGAAACGATAAAACCAAATATGTAAAATTTTGCACTAAAGTGAAAAATATGACTTTTTACACACTGCATCTGTCAAAATTAGAAAATATTCACCCTACAGTATCATTAAAAAACAGTACGAATAACACTGAATTAAAACATGTTTTCTTGGTCGTGTTTCTACCTGCAGCTGCAGATGCTGGCTCCTGTAGTTCCTCTCAAACAGCACACAGCGCTCTCCTTTGCTCTTGTAGAACTTCCTCAGGGCTGACTTGTACTTCTCCATCTCCTCCACCACCTCCGAGCTCAAGTCCACCACCGACTGGTAGTGTCCGATGGGGAGGATCAGCACATGGTGAGGAGTCAAACCGCCTTTGGCCAGCGCGAGGTAACACTGCAGAACAAATCATCCTCACTCGGCTCTAACGCTTTTACGTGAAGTCTCGAAGGAGCTTCTGTGATGTAGATTTATGAACAGCATGAACTCACGTGTGTTCCTATGCTGATGACGAGGTGTTTCTCCACCTGAGGGCTGGCCAGACAGAACCAGCATGGACCCGAGGGCTGAGCTGCACACAGAAAAACAAATTATCTGTGTAACCTCACAAAACCACACTAACTAATGAGTTCTTTCTTAAACCAGATATAAACAGACTGTGGCTGGACTCACGGTGCCGGCGGGGCTGCTTGGGCTGCCCCTGATGATGCTGCTGGTCTCGCCCTCGCCCATCTCCATCAGAGTGCCTCTTCCTGCCGTGGCCCCGAAAGCCTCCACCCTGCTTCTTGCTCAGGTCGAAGAAGTACTGATTGGCTGGCTCCTGGCACACATATAACAACATTTTGTACTTTAAAACCTCAAATACACATTCAAAGGTGATTTAGATAAGAGTCAAGGTGAATTCTAGTGACTGTGAATCTCCACAGAGGACTCCAAACAAACCTCCTCCTCTGTGGCGCTGAAGGCCGTCTTTTGTGTGTCCATCTTGTCTTTCGTGGGGCATCTGTACGGGTTTTCTGTGACGTCTTGCGGTTGCTTCACAAGCTCTGCGGGGTCCATGGTCTTCATGGGGATTATGTTGAAGGCGTACAGATACTGCAGACAGAAGGTTTTCACTTGTCATGACACATCTGGAGAATTTTTCACAGCAGGAACCTTTTAGCACAGATCTGCTCTGTTACCTGCATTTCCTGCAGGAGAACCAGGGTCTAAATTAGAGTTTTAAAATAACAGGGACAGTCTAAATTTAGTTCAGCTGAATTGGCTATTAGGGCTTCCTGTTTGCACTGGATTCATTGGTCAGTGAAGAACACTTTAACTTCTCTGTGGTTTCTAAGCATTTTTTAAGGACTTTATTAATCACAGATTTTGATGTTTTCCTAACTTTTAAGAAAACCTTGACACAAAGTTTTAATAAATGCAGCTATGCACATAATCTCCATGTAACTGATTCTTTGTCTTGCAGGGAAACGCACCTTCTTCTTGGCGGGGTTATTGACGGCCGCCAGAGCAATGAAGCGGCTGACGTGTTGAGCATTTTCTTGAAGAACAATGTGATTCCTGCCGATAGACACAGTGAAAGATGGGAGTAACGTAAAACAAGAACCAAACAGTTGCTTCGAATCAATCTGACTTCTGGCAGGGGGGTCACCCCCTACTGGCCAATCAAAATAATGCAGGTTTAAGGCTCTTTGATTTCCAGAAGAAATTAATTAACAGGGTCATCAGTGAGCTCCCTCACCACTCTGCAGCTTACCTGTATGGGAGTCTTTCATAGTGAGCGCCCTCTAGTGCTGCAAAGTGGTATCGTGGTTTCAGTTTGTCTGCGAGGCTGGCTATCGAGTTGCTTCCACAAAGTTTTGTGTTCACTTCCTGCCGAACAGAGTTCAGAAGAATCCATTCAGCATCTCGTGGGGTCAGAGGCAGTAAAATTAAAGCAGCATAGACATCTTCATTACCGGGTTGTTTGCGTAGTGCCACACTCCTCGGGGCCACTGTGATGTCAGCAGGATGTCAACACCTTTAAATTTCGAGCTGCTGGTCAGAGGAGTCATGAGGGCCACCAGATCTTTGGAGGTGAAGCAATGAGCCGGTGCCGGTTCCTGCCGGGCTTCCTGACCGCTGACATAGGCGATCTGCAGTCCCGACACGCCGGTAAACACACCACGCCGGCCTGTAACGCACAGATGAGAGCACTGTGTCACATTTTGGTTTCATGTTTTTATTAAAAGGTCATGAATATGTGTGATCGCTTACCGAGATATGTGATGTTTTCAGCAAGCTCACAGCCATCGGCGTTTGGGAAATTCTTTACCGTTTCCTGGCTTGCTGCTCCGAGGATGTAAGTGTGGATGGGAGCTGAGGAGGCGCAAAGAAAAAAAAAAAAAAAAAAAAAAGAGACTTTTGAGTTTCCTCAGAAAAAGCCAAAAAACATGCTTGCTTTCAGCATGAACATAGGAGGCGCTGTTGAGTTCTTATGCAATGCTATTAATGTGACAGCGCCCCCTGTGGTCAAAAGCAACAATAAAGATGAGCATCTGCCCGGATGTTCCAGATTTTTTTCACCTTTCTTGGCTCCGGTTTTGTACAGCTGCCACTCGGCTTCAGCTTCCGGCGTCGTTCCAAAAAACTCTCCAACACACAGCAGCAACTGGTGGAAAACAGATGTGAAAATCACCACAACTTAAAGACGATTACAGGTGTTTTAATATGATAACTTAACACACAGTTCTATACAATGATCTACCAGGTCATTGAAGGTAACAAGAAAACATTTAAGGGGATGGATGGGGGAAAACTTAGATGGAAAAAAAAAAGAATAAAAAGTTTTATGAGAAACAAAATGAGATATTTACCAGAAAAAGTCTGTAAGGACAAGTCTATAAACAAGTGTGTGTTGAAAATAAATAAACCGGTTGATTTAGAAGAAAAAACGCTAAATTGCTAGAAAAAAAGAGAAACAGCTGACAAATTCATGTAAAAGCAACTGACAAACTTACAGAGGAAAACTGGTAAAAGAATAGAAAATGGCAAATTTCTAAGAAAAAGCTTACTGTAAAAAAGGCAAGTCTGTGGAAAAAGGACGTGTATGAGGAAAAACTAATTATGATAAAAATGTAATAAATTAAAATAATTTAAAAAAAAGAAAAACATTTAAAATAAAAACACAGCTAGTATAACAAGAAAAAACTGTCAAATTTACATTTAAAAAAAACTAAACAGATATAAAATCATTAAAAAAAATTCAATGATAACTGGATAATGTGACGCATCTGACTCACATCAAACTGCCCAGTCTTCTTCTGGACGGCCTGGACTCGGTTGAACAAAGCGTTCAGACGGCCTTCAACGTCCCCACACGCCAAACTAGAAACACGCATGTTTTAATATTTTAACAATCAAGACAATTCATAGATGATTTCCTCTGGAAAACATCAGACAGTCTCCAAACATCTGTTGTGTTTTTGGGACTTGAATGATGCCTTACTCATTGGTAAAGTTGGACACTGAAACATCAATAGCACAAAGTGCCTCTTTTATTTTTATTTATTTATTTATTATTAGAAAGAGGAACAATACATATTAATGAACATTTTAACAAATGTAAATATGCCAAATTATAGCCTTGGGCTAATTTCCATCTGCAGACCCTCTGGCAGGTTGGTGTTAAACACAAGTTAGTAAAAACATACAGAGACACTATTTACAGGTCATGTGACAAGGACAAAAACAGTGATCACATTATACTAGAACAAACAATGACAAGAAGAGTGGACACAGGACAGTATAGACAACAATAACGGAAACACATCAATTATATTGCACAAACCCCAGTATTGCACATGCCCTGACTGTCCTGATATTGCGTTCACCCATTGCACTAACAGTTGTTTTTACCTTTTTGTAATACACTAACTCTTTTTCCCATCCAATATAAAGCATGATTATTAAACATGATCACATGTTTGCGTGTCCCTCAGCCGCCCTTTTAAGTGACTCTTAAAGATGGGTAGACTTGTACTTTCCCTCACTGACAGTGGAAGACTATTCCAGAAGCTCACTCCCTGATATGACAGAGCATTCTGTGAAAAGGTGGTCCGCCTGAATGCCAGTTCACAATCACCTCTAACAGTGGCTCGAGTCAGTCGAGACCCGGCAACACTGCTAGACTTTTGTTTAATAAAATCACTCATTGGTGGAGGCGCCAGACCATGTATAACTTTGTACATTAGACAGGCAGATTTAAATAATTTGAAATTAGTAAAATTTAAAAACTTGTATTTTTCTAAAATTTGACAATGGTGATATGAAAAAGGTTTTTTTATCTAATATTTTCAATGCTCTTTTGTAGCATACTTCGATTGGCCCAATAGCAGCAGAGTTCGTATTAAAATAACATTAAAATAAAATAAATCAACAGAACTCGTGGATATCATTCTGTTTAATTAAAATGACGTTAATATATTCTGGTAAAGTGCAGATTTTTCACCACAAACTGCAAATATCAAACATGCCTCTACGTCACATGGTATGACGTAAATAAATGTGGAGACTGTTTAATGCAACCTTGAATCATGCAAGTTTTTAACGAGGTTCTGTATATTTCAGTGTAATACATTATGCCGAAATAAAAGTGATGACCTCGTATATTTTCAAACCTTTAAACACATTTTACATTAGGCGGACGGCTTTAGAACCTATTCTGGGGGTGGATGAACACTGACGTTCAGCAGTGAAACGCGTATTTATAACATATAAATCTGAAGTTAATAAGAAACGCTTAAAATTTCTGAAATTTGTTTTAAGTCTGATGAGAGTGGTCACATTTTTGCATCTAAACAGTTCCGAAAAAGTCAACAATTACAAGACCCTGACCCGGTGAGGTTTACACGCCTGTTAACGGAAGGGTTTTCATATTTTTCTTTTATCAACGTGTTTGTATTAGAAACGGAGATCCTCTAACATCATAGCTGAAGCAACATAATCAACATGGACAACATAAACAGCATCGATTTAACCAGAAGCTACATTTAACCGGACGCTGCGTCCTGTGTTCACTGAGCAGACTTACACTCTGAGCGGCTGCTCCTCCATGTCCCTGAGCAGAATTTTACTCTAAATCTTAAAATGTGGGATTTGGATTTTAGCAGCTTCCATTAACCGCCCGTCGCTAGTAACTGTCCGACTAAAACAAAGGCGGAACTATTTGTAATTTACGAAGCGGGAGTACACGCGGCTGCGCGAGACACACTAAGAAAGACAAACATTTATTAAATTAAAAATGATAATTTTAATTTCTAAAAACTACAAGAGAAGTAGCTCAAACAGTAAGAAATATTCCATGTGGCTACCCGGACAGATTTCAGTGCGGAAATAGTTGTTGCCAGGTTTGATTTGAGTGGTTTGAAGAAGCTGCCGTGTTTCAGTACGTTGTTTCTGTTTTTTCTGTAGTTTACACCTGGGCCCTGTTCCAGGAAGCCGGTTTAGTGGAAAAACTGAGTAAGTATACCCTGAGTTAACGAAAACTCTGGGTCTTCGGTTTCACAAAGCGAGTTCAGCTG
>NW_005187520.1:387579-407091 GCF_000239375.1 Pundamilia nyererei
GCATATGCTGCCATCAGAATTTCGGCGTCAAGCGCTGTAAAATACATTGACCGCGCCTTCTTTCCCTCCGTCTCCATGGTGACTCGCTTAATCTGTGCTCCGCTTATCAGGGCTTTATGTATCCTCGTCCGCGCGCTTCACTTGGGGCTAAAGCAACTCCGCGTTGACTGAACTAATTGTTATCAGCCTTTCTGAAACCGAATATTCCGAGTTGGACAGTTCGGGGTTACTCAACCCTGCGTATCGTTTTTCACTCTGAGTTTTCTAAACCGGCTTCCTGGAACAGGGCCCTGTTCTTAAATCCACTCAGCTCTGTAATCCTGATTTTACTCTGTTTTAATTATTAAATCTGCAGTGTGTTTGTTTATTTTATTTATAATTCATATCAATAATGGGACAGAAGACTAACGAATGAATGAATTAAAGGACTTCACTAGGGAGGTAAAATCAAGCATTAACTAACAAAATAAGCAAATAAAAATAAAATTCTAAGACTTTAAATAGTTAAATTAACTGGAGTATGGGTCCTACTCGGGATACAAACTGAATGTACAAAAAACACAAGTTCTCAGTAGTTTCTATAGAAAGCCCTGATAGATACTTTGCAGAATGGGATAGGATCCTCTCCAGATTTATATGGGCGGGTAAAAAGCCAAGAGTTAAGTTTAAAACACTTCAGCTTCCCAAGGATAGAGGAGGACTGGGCCTCCCTTGCCTACATGACTTATTATAGGACAACCCAAATAAGGACTCTGGTGGGCTGGTGTAAACCTGGATATTGTTCAAGATGGAAGGAAGTGGAATTTTCCTTGGGAGGCAACTTCCCTATCGGGGCACTGATAGGAGATCCCTCAAAGTTACGTCTCCTGGGAGCCCCGGGCAACCATTGGATGGTAAGCTCAATAAAGACATGGAAAAGAGTACTTAAAAAGTATCAATTAAATCACAGAGCTGGATTTCTCAGGTGGTGGGCTAATAAAGGTCTCACCACATACAGTACCTTGTTGAAAGACGGAAAAGTGATGAGTTTCCAGGACCTTAAGAATAAGTTTGGGTTGCAAAATCAAGACTTTTTTTTAGATATTTGCAACTGAGGGACTTCCTGAATAAAAGCTAAAACATCACCTCACCAGTTATCGACTGGGAATGAAGAAATTATTTACATATTCGAGAATGCATTTAGAGATGCACCCTATCAACAAATTATTTCTATATTATATCGTTCACTGACCAACCTAAGGGGTCATGATACAAGATATGTTAAAGCAAGATGGGAACAGAGGGTAATCTATCCCTAACAGGAGAGGAATGGGATGGGATCTGTAGGCAGCAGTGGTCGGTAACAAGCGCCTCCTCATGGAGGGAATTCAGTTGGAAGAATGTAATTCATTATTTTAATACCCCGGCTCAAAAATCCAATTATTCCCATAAGACAACATGCTGGAGGCAGTGTGGACATGCAGCAGCAAATCATTTCCACATTTTTTGGGAATGTCCTTGTGTGGCTCCATTTTTGAAGGAAATACATAAGGTCCTGGAAACAATCTTCCAAAAGAAAATACAATTTAATTTTGCAGTATTGTACCTAGGTAACTTAGAGTCTTAAACTATGTAAAGCAGATAAATCTTTGTTCAGCGTGCTGTTGGTAGCTTCCAAAAAGGCCATAACCCGTTGTTGGCTTAATGAGGATACTCCTACTATAAATGAGTGGACTGACGTGATATATACTATTTTTGTTATGGAAAGAATAACTTTTAGGCTAAAGTTGCAGGCGGACTCATTTGACGAATACTGGTCGAAATGGTTGAACTATGTACAAAATGGGAGGCCCGATTTTGTATAATCTCGTTGTATTTTCTGGTTTGTTTTGTTTTGTTTTTCCTTTTCCTCCCACTGTGGTTAAGTTGTATTGTTGTACATGTTGTATAAATAAGAAAACCAATAAAACACAAATGAGAAAAAAAACTTGTTAAATAAAAAAAAACAACAACAACAACAACAACTCATCACACATTTGCCAGAGAAAAATGCAAAATTCATGAGGGGAAAGACAACCTCATATTTATTACTCTTACAACTTTCAGTTTTATTGATTTGTTACATGTTTTAATCAAACAAAAATGTGTTTTCCTTTTTACCTTTTTATGGCGCTTCAGTCGTAGATGTCGTTTATTAAAAACCATGAAATATAATTAACATAGGCATGAACAATTTACGGATACTGTACGGACCTGGCAACCCGCTGGCCTTCGCGCAGCCGAGCCTCCATCCTGGCACTTACCTTCATCCTGGTAACTTGCAAGTTCCCGGACTAAAAACAGGAAGTAAGTAGCCAAATCAAAAGTAAAATTCACCGTCTGTTTGGTAGTCGAAGCCAGTGAGAGGTGCGGAGAAAACTCGGAGCCATAAAAACTGCACCAAAGCCGAGAATAAAGCGCAAAAACAGTGTCAAACTGCACAGACGCCATAAGCTGCAGCTTGTCGACTAACATGGCGCCGGAGAGTTTTCGTCTTTCATTCAGCTGCTTAGCTTTCAGCAGGCTAACGGTTAGCATGGAGTCAGCGTCACTGAGTGTTGGGAATGCCGGTCTTTGTTCGTATCACATTACAGCTTATGCGTTAGAACAGCGCTGGTCTCTTTTCTAATATTCGTGTAAGCGTACCATTAAAGATGCGTTAGTCTGCGCAGAATCGATCTTTTCATCAGTGTAAATAACGATGCACAGCAGCGTCCGCCAAACTCCGTTTAAAAACCTCCAAATTTGATAGAGTTTTGATAATTAAATGCCAGTAAACATATCATTGATCGTAAATTGAAGGAAAACATTAAAGACTTAAATTCTGTGAACTCACTGTCAAAGAAATGCGGAATATTTGAAAATAATTTGCACCTTTCTTTGTTTGTTATATTTCCCCTCAAAACAGTGGGGGGCGGCAGCGAGCAGGGTAGAATTATTACATTTTATAAATCACGTAAAAAATGATAGGTACTCCCCTGAATTTACCGGCCGCATCTGATAATAACAAATGTTATTATACTTTATTCTTGGGGAAAAGAACTGTCTGTGAGCATTCAATTTTTCTTTTAATCCTTCTGTTTTTCAAAGGAGCTTGGCGTGTACACAATAAAAGTAACACATGTTAACTTGTATGGTTTACAGTATTTATTGTCTTCATAAACCGGTGTAAGATCACATGCATCACACATCTACAGTGACACTGCTGGAACTGAGTCACAGTGATGGCGCTTAGCTTAAAGTGTCAGATTTCAGAAGGGAGTTCTGACTGATTTTTAGTTTAGTTGCCTATCAGCTCTTTTTCATTATAAAAAACATCTGCTAAAACATTTGATACTTTCATTTTTGCAAACTCAGCATCATAACATGTCTTAAAAATTACAAAAGCAACACTTCTATACCTCACCTAAAATTAATAAATGATGTTTTATTTACCGTGTTGTGCTTCTTTTTATTAAGAGGGTGCTAACTGTGCCATGCGCATTGTTTTTATTTTTATTATTATTGTTGTTGTTATTATTTTATCACTGTCGGTGAAATTTGAGTTTTAGGCAGTTAGTGTGATTTTTTTTTCTGTATATAATATATGTACATATTTATAAAATATAATTATGTGATCAATCACCCAAATGACCCATTCGGAGCTAGAAAAACCCTGATGGTTGGACAGAAAAATGACTCACTTGGAAAGTGACATTTTATTACTATTTTTTAAAAGAAGCAAATAATTAACAAGCTTAATCAGGACTGAGATTAGTCATTAGTCAGATCTAGTGTGTAGGAATCTTGATTTTCCCATCTTCAGGCACCCACAGAGTCGAAATCCGTCCCAGTCCTTGCAGATCTTTGCTGTAAATAGTTTTTCTTATGAAGGTTTCTAACTGATTGAGGGGACCCTGAGGTGTTTGATGCCAAAATAACAGCCGGTTGAACCCTGTAAATACCAAAGAAGCTGCTTCAGCACTTCTTCTATTATATCATTGAGTATAACAGATGCTGATCGAGAAAAAAGAGAGAATAATCCTATATAGGGCGCCTCTAACCTACAAGCCGCTTTTCAGCCTACTATGAAAACACCAAATTGTGATAATTTGGTGTGTTCGTAGAGAAATTAGTACCTGAGAACACCTGCGGCTGTGAAATCGCTCTGAGTTCGTCTTTGTGTCTCTCTGCAGCTGCAGGATGAGTTTAGCAGCAGAGGACGACGACGCCGGTGCTTTAGAAACCGTCAAATCTGTCACGCTCACTCAGGACAGTGATGGAAGCATCATACTGCACTGTCCTCCCTCTGGTGGGTCCACACACACACACACACACACACACACACACACACACACACACACACACACACAAATCCCATCAGTAACTAATCAGTACACTTAAAGTATGTTCAGGGTTTTTAATTTTAACATTCTGTGTGGTGATTTTGATTAAATTAAAACACTTTTGTTTTTTTTAATTGTCACATTTATTTATTTATTTTTTTGCTCCTGTGGGTTTGTTTCTCTTACACTGCACCTGAGTGGAAACAGAACAGCCAGGGTTCAAATTTGTGATGTTTTCTTGTCATTTTTCCTATAAATTTGAGCGTTTTCCTCATATTTTTCAGTTTTTAAGTTTTTTTGAATTTTTTAAATTCATGTAAATTGGTCATTTTTTCCGATAATTTGTCTTTTTTTCCTCATAAATGAATTTTTCTCCTGATAATTTTCCAAGTTTTGAAATTACCCAATTTTAAAAAAAAATTTTGTTGTTTTTTCTAATAAATGTGACACTTCTTAAAACGTATACGTAAGAAAAACCCCAATTAATATAAAAGTGAAACTAAAAATAACAACAAAAACTTTAGTTGATGTTTTTGTCAGATTAAGGCTATAGAAATAATTGTGTGTGTGTGTGTGGACAGACGAGGACTCGGAGCCACTCCAGAAGAAGCTGCGACTCTCCACACACGAGCAGGAAAACTCGGACACGCCTCAGTTCTCCGTCGTCACGTTGCCAGGTCAGACGAGCTCTGGACCGTTCCCTGTTCATGACTACAGTGAGTCACACTGAAATCACCTCACACGGTTCCAGCTAACAGCTGCTGCAGCTGCATCCTGATCAGAGGGTTTTCATTTACTCAAACTCTAAATTTACTCAAATCCAGCAAAAATAACAGAAAATACAAGTGAGGTAACTCAGATTGTTCAGATTCTGGTCTCCTTAGCCAGAAAGTACCTGCTGGTGACGTCATCATCCTCATGCTGGTTTATGGTGTTTGCTGTTAATGTCTGCATTAAATGGCACAAATAAAGCTTCAGATATGTGAAGTTGTTTGGGTTTCTGGCGGGATAATAAGGTTCGAGGGTAAAAGATTTTCCGTGTCGTTTCTCAGTGTCGGATACTCAGGCCGAGACCTTTGAGGTGACGATGACGCCCACGGCGGACGAGCTCTCTGAGGACAGCGTCACTCAGATTCAGGTGGTGCTCAGGCTCCTTTTGTCTTATTCTAAGCGTTCTGTGTTTGCTCTGTGTAGTTTCCTGTAAGGATGAGCCACCAGTTAAAAGTGAGCTGTTTCTGCTTTAATAAAAACAAAGTGACGGAAAACAAAAAGGAGTTTTATTTATATGAAATGGATTAAATGTAAGAGAACGGGGTGTGACTGAACAGAGGTTTTCATTTTGATCACTTTGTGTTTGCAGATCCTACAGGAAGATGAAGACTCCCTCTCAGCCAATCAGAAGACGGAGGTGTCGCCTGTCAGTCAGGCCTGGTTCACAACTAAAGAAGACAAAGACACGCTGGCTAATAAAGGTACCAACGAGGCCAGAACCTCTGTAGCAGACAGTGAATGCAGCTCACTGAGAGGCTTAGAGAAAACAGCACGGCCCAAAAGAAGTCAGACTGTTTGGAAGTCTGTGTGAAAATGAGCTCAGTGAACTCTTTCCTGATGACTTCATGGTGTCAGACTCTAGTTTAGAGTCCTGTTGAAGACAGCATGATGTTTATTTAGGACTCCTACTGCACACCTCGTAGTCCGCCTCGATGGATGTTGGAGTCCGTTAGCAGCAGCAAAGTACACAATAAAAAGTTCTAATAAAGCCAAACTTAACAAAGGGAAAAAAAGTCTGGTTAAAAGCTGATTTTTCTTCTCCTCTTTGACTTTAAATGAAACCAGAATGTATAAAATAAACATAATTTTTTACTCAAACCAGCGACTGGAACCATGAACTCCTCAGGAAAGACTTTCATATGGCTGGAGTCCAGACAAGTCGCCCCCTGCTGTTCATTAGAAACAATGCAGGTTTTCATGTCTCTTCCTTTTCAGGTCATAAGTGGAAACAGGGCATGTGGTCTAAAGAGGAGATCGACATCCTCATGAGGAACATCGACCAGTACGTGAAGGTACGTGGGGTTGGTCCCTGACATAATTTCTGCCTCTGTGACGTCTGATGACGTTAAACTGTTCTTGTGGCCACGATCTCAGGGCCGCGGCATCGAGGACCCGGCAGAGATCATCTTTGAGATGTCCAAAGAGGAGAGGAAGGACTTCTACCGCTCCGTGGCGTTGGGATTGAACAGGCCACTGTTTGCCGTCTACAGACGAGTCCTCCGGATGTACGACAACCGCAACCATGTCGGCAAGTGAGTGCACAGAGAAAAGATGGTGTAAGAAACACAGTGCAAGTTTGTTGGTTTTTGTTTAAGGAGTGGTTTGTGTCTTAGGTACACTCCTGATGAAATCGAGAAGCTGAAGGCGTAAGTACAACTTTGTTTTTAACGAGCGCTTGATGACGGTGTAAAATGGATTTCACACTAACCCGTGTTTATATGTGATGCGTTTAGGTTGAGGGAGAAACACGGGAACGACTGGGCGACTATCGGTGCTGCACTAGGTCGCAGTGCATCCTCTGTGAAAGATCGCTGCCGGCTGATGAAGGACACGTGCAACACAGGTACTGCACAGCAGCCGTTTGTACTTGTAGATATTTAAATGCTTGCTTTTATTTTGAAATTCGCTGTTTTTAAAAACCAGGTAAATGGAGCGAGGACGAGGAGCGACGGCTTGCCGAGGTCGTATACGAGATGGCAGGGGTGTCACCGGGGTCGGCGGTCACAGGAGGCGTGTCATGGGCGACGGTGGCTGATCGAGTCCGCACACGCTCAGAAAAGCAGTGTCGGTCTAAATGGCTGAACTACCTGAACTGGAAGCACAGTGGAGGAACTGAGTGGACGAAGGAAGATGACTTGAATCTTGTACGCAGGTACGGCGGTGAGGGCGTGCACACGTGTGTGTGAGCGAGCATAGTAAACCATGTGTAAGCTTGATACCGTGTTTCAGGATATCAGAGCTTGACGTGGATGATGAGAATGAAATTAAGTGGGAGGATCTCGCCGGCGGATGGAGCAGCGTTCGATCACCCCAGTGGCTCCGATCAAAGTGGTGGAGCATCAAGAGACAAGTGGCCAATCACAAGGACATCCCCTTCAGTGGTATGGATACACACACACACACACACACAAATTAATACCGTCATTTATTTCCTCATGTTTCTGATTCTTTTCTTCTATTATTAAAATCTCGTGATGTGGTTTGCGTCGCTAGTCCTCCTGAAGGGCCTCCAGGAGCTCATGGCCTCCTCGCAGTCAACATCTGTTCCGGGCAGCCCCTCCTCCCTTCAGATCCGACTCACCCGATTAGACGAGAACAGCGGCGGAGCCAGCCCCGCCCCTAGCTCTGTGGCCGCACTGCAGATTCCCTTACAGATCCCGCTGCAGATCACACACCTGGGTGAGCCTCGCACGCCTGCACTACACCACCCACATGTTCACTTCCTCTGCGTGTGCTGCTGCTGTGGCCACACTATTTTTTTTTTTTATGGAGATACTAAACCACCATAGAAGAAGAAGAATTAGAACCAGACTACGCTGATGAATCAGAGAAGAAGGTGACTGAGGTTTACCTGTTGGACAGCGTGTAACAGGTGTGCTGCCTGCAGCTGAAGATGTTCTTGTCCTGACAGCGAGACCTCTGACTGTTGCTCTGTTTGTGTTTCTGTGTTAGCGTCAGATTCAGCGGCAGCAGCTAGCGACAGCGAGACCATCACACTGAATGCTGGAGCGCTGCAGACCTTTGAGATCCTGCCGGTAAGCACCACAAGCGCCTTTCACAATAAAACACATGAATATGAATGAATTTAAAACCTTTTCTTTGTGCAGTCGTTCCACCTGCAGCCCACCGGCACCCCAGGAACCTACTACCTCCAGACGACACCCAATCAGGGCCTTCCATTGAGCTTAGCCAATAACAGCACCGTTACCCTGACGACGAGCTCCTCGCCCTCATCTCATGAACACATTATCCTCCACAGTCTGTCGGTCAGTTTATTGCCCTGCTGAGGGTAAACGTGTGTGTGTGTGTGTGTGTGTGTGTGTGTGTGTGTGTGTGTGTGTGTGTGTGTGTGCGCGTCTTTTCACATGCTTTCCATCTCCAGGCCGACAGTCTCTGCTCCAGCGATGGCGTCATCATCCAGACTGTCACCTCTGACCCCGCCTCCTCCTCCTCTGAAGCCCTCAGCCAGCAGCAGCTGGTGGTGGAGACTGAGACCCGGGGCCAGGACGATCGTCTCGACGCCGCAAGTCTGTTGGAGGGGTCGGAGAGTGTCGCCACGGAAACTCAGGAGCCAATGACGAATGGCTTCAGTGACACAGACAAAGTAGAAGCTTCAGTTTTTCCTCACACGTTGTTTGCGTGCTTTTAATTCGAAAAGCTTTCTGTTAGTATCGTTCTGTTTTTGTTGAGAAATAAAGGGGTGGACAAAATAATAGAAGCCAGTTTTGTGGATTAAAACTTTTTTATGACCAGAATATGTAAGAATTTTAACTTAAACAAAACAAATAAATATATTTGTACAGTGAGAAAAAACAAGGGGGGAGGGTGGGGTCACAACACAACCAAGTCAGCTGTGTTGTCCTTGTACCCAGAGGGAGCACACAATGATGACTGAACAATACAACAGTGTGTGTTTGTGTGTGTGTCAGGGCCTGCGTTCCCCCCCGATGGAGGCTCCAATGGTGCATTCTGGGATAACGTCTGGGAGTGCCGTGCTGATCGTGTCTCCTCCCAACATCAGTAGCACACTAACGGGTAACACGCACACACAGTTAAAGTAGAACGTAACTGCGAATCTATGCTCTGCCTCCTGTCAGTGAAACTATGGCAACCGTGACCCATGAGGCTCAGCATCTCCTTTACTGCTCAGAGACGAGTCCCTGTGTGCTGCGTGCGCTGCTTTAAATTCACACTGTTTGATTGGGTTTTCAAGCCTTCGTGTCTTTTAAATGATGAGGTTGTGCTTTAGTGTCCACGCCGCCCAGCTGTATGGCGGGGTGGTGAAAATACCCAGGCTTCCAAATCTGATGCCCTCTACCCCTGTGGTGCTCTTGGAAATTCTGATGATTAAAAATAGAAAAATAAATTAAAGAAACAAGAATTGTTTAACATGAAAAATATAGCCTGAAGTTTCTCTCCAAGTGTGTAATCAGAGTATTCATACTGCTGCACGAATTTCACCTGAGCATCACTTCCTTTCTGTTTTTCATCAGATCCCATCTTGGAAAACCAGGAAGTCTCTGACTGAGTCGGACTTCCCGCTGCAGCTGTCGCTCAGGGCGACACCTCCACCCTTGGGCTTGACCCGGCATGTCAGACTGTGATACTCCCTCCTCTCCTGCTTCCCGTTTCCTCTTTAACGGATGCAAGCACTTTAAAACTAAACGGAACATTTTTGGAGTCCCTGAATGAAATGACCGCAGTGCCAAAGAGACTCTAAAGCCTGGACACTTTAATGTGAATGGACCCTTGGATCTGAAAAATCCTTTTTCATTTTACATGAAGTTGTTTTGTCGGGATGGTGACAAAGATCAACAGAACTCAAAGGAATAGTTCAATGTTACACATTTTCCACCTGTTTTTTCATGACTTAAGTACACCTTTATTTATTTATGCTCATTTTTGAACTTTAAATCGTAAACTGCTGTTTTCAGCAGGAACTTATGTGAAATTTTAAAGTAAAAAAAACAATCCTGAAGCTGTGGTCAGGTTGGCTTTTATTGTGAAAGGCTGGGCTTATTTGCCCTAAAGAGGTTTATCCTGTTCCTCTGTAACACACAACTCTGTTTCCATTGTTTCATAGCTGGTAATGCCTGTAACACCCGCTGGATTTATCCGCAGCTGAAAATAGTCCGTCAGAGAGCATTCATTCCAACAGATGGCGCAGAGACGGGAGTGCTGCTGGTTTTGATGTTTTTTGTGAGTTTTGCTTGAACTAGTCAGAAGTCATAGCTGCCCACAGAGGCAGTGATTTCTTACGGTTGGTGTAAACATAAGCAGCCTTGCATGATTAATGAGGAATCCAGATTATAGTCTGGTTTGGTAATTCTGGGCAAACCGGCCCTTTAAACAGGCCGGTTGGAGGATTTACTCCAAACTAATTAAGCACCAGGGTTCTTCTTGCCATTGTTCCCTGGTTGCTAATGCTGCCTCGTGCTGTGGACGTATCAGATTCTACCTGATCATCATTCAACCTACCAAACGTCGCTACTAGTTAGTTTTCTGTCTTCTTTCTGTTAGACTCAGGTTTATTATCTTTAGATGGAAAATAACCTCCCGCTCCTGTTTTTTTTTTTTTTTTTTTAACTTTATTGAAAAGAGGATCTGAAGGCTTTTAAACCCTCGATGGTGTTTTTTGGAAAGTTGGAAAACTGAAAACCTTATATGAATAACAGGTCATAAAGCAGGAGCAGCAGGAGGAATGGATGCTTGAGGACTGAATGGATCTGAAACAGCCAGATTAATAACAGTGACGCAGTTTTATGGGTAAAACCATTTACAAAGCTTTCATTCATTTCCACTGGTGCTACAGCTGGCCTGAGAGAGAAAAAGGGTAGAGTGTGTGTGTGATTTAGAAATGCTTAGTGCAAAGAATTGGCAGTCTGTGTAATTCGGCATTTAAATCCAACTTAAAATCCTCTCAGCCACATGTGGACAGTAATTATATACACGGTTATCAGAAGCCGACAGACGGAGAAAACACAGGTTTGCATATTTCCGATGTGCTGCTACAGCCGCCTGCTAACGTCTACAGTACTGAACTGCTGCTTCCCTCCATGCTCACAGCCTGCATCCAGGTTAAAGGAAAAGCCCACCTGGTTCTCACCTGAGCAGGTAACAGCAGCAGAATACATCTGAGGACAGAAAGCCCCCTGAATGCACCACTATGGGTTTTTATATTAGTTAATGGTAACAGACCACACACACCACCATTAGCTTCCGTTTTCTCTCCTGAGAAGGGGTGGTGGTGGCATGGCATACTATAATCCATAATTAGCAGATTCTCAGACTAACAGATAAGATGAGGTTATGGTATGACAGTGGCCTGGTCCTTTGTTCCCTTTGTGAGCTTGTCTATGTTTGAATGTTTGAATTGTTCTGAAGAGTCCACTTTGGAAGTAGATTTAGGATAAAACATGTTTATGCCTTCATAATGTCCACAGTCTGTATATAAAAGATGGACATGGCCATTGTGATGTCTCAGGTTTGTTGGGCACCACCATGGTTCATCTCTGCTGCAGCTGTTAAAGGTTTGAACAGTGTATCAGGATAAAAATATGTTTATTTCTGTGTTTTAACAAGGGAGTCTACCGACTCACTGCTGGTGCCAGCCTCTAGTGGCCACTAGAGGAACTACAGGTTTTGTTTTTAGACACTTCCTCTCTGGTGTTGTCGGCCCCTTAAATATGAGTGGGGTGGGAAAAAACAGAGCGAAGCTGGTGAGTAAAGGAGCTCTCTGACATCCAGCCTGCATCCCTGCCTCCTGCTGTCCTGTTAATGGGACCTTTGATGGCGTTTTGTTGGAGTTTAATGATCAAAACTCATATCTTTAAAGAACTGCAGATCAAACGTGAGAGTGAAGGAAAGCTAAATGTAAAAGACGTCAGATTTAAAGCGACTCTGAGAATCAGAGGTGGATTTTTTGTGCGTATAAACAGTCGACTGTGTGTTGTGCTCCAGCAGTTTGTCTCTTACAGTACATCATCATCATCCCACACTGAGTCAAGTCTCTGTGCACAGTTCCCACTGGTGCTGATTCCACACCAGGTTCAAGTTTATGTAACAGTTATTATTTTGGTCATGTGACTCCTTCACGCTGGTCCTGCTCATGAAGGCTACGTGTTCCCTTGTTCCCGCTTCCTTGGCCCTGCCTTTACCTGACGTCATGGAAGTAGAGGTTGGCACATATACACAGCAGCACGATGGACGCCAGCATGAAGTAGATCAGATTCCTGAATTTGGGCTCCAGGTTGCCCTGCCGGTACCAGAATATCTGCAAGACAGAGAACAGACGTTTAAAGGCTCCCTTCTGTGACCCGGCGACCTTTGCGTGAGCATTTGGCCATGTTTGTTTACCAGCACTAACGTAGAGCTGCAGGTCAGCAGGATGCACACGGCGAAGAAGATGTTCAGCGGCCGCGGAGGCATCGTGGGAAACACAAAGGAACAGATGACAGTCACCTGCAAAACAAATGCTCGTGAATAAAAATACATGCTAGTGAACATACGTCACTCTTCTGTACGTTCTTTTGAGCACAACCCGCATGAAGCAACAGTCGCAGCCAGAGATGGTAAAGACTTCTGATAGCTGTGGTTGCTAACACTTTTGGTCGTGCAACCGTTTTGCAGTCAGCTGACATGAACTTGTCCATTCTGGTCATGCGACACAAACTGAAAGCGTTGTCCTTCAAAGTAAGGGTTTCATCTCAGGGCTCATGTTTCAAAATGTGCAACTTTTACTTTGAAGGTGAATGTTCCATTTTCTGTTTGCCCCCCACTTTTTGGGGTTTTAATGCCGTTCCACTCAGTGAGTGTTTGCAGATATGCTGATGTCTCGTGTGCAGCCTACAGGAAACCATAGACAGCTGCGATTTCACCTAGCAACACCAGGTCTGGGAACAACATTCTCCCCTCACGACCTGTTTTTACTATCACATCCAATATGGCCGATAGCTCCAGGGCGAGATGTCGCTGACCCTCGGGAAACACTTTTCTGATAAACTTACTGGCTCAGTCCCACGTTTTTAGGCACACTGAAGAAAAGATAAAAGCTGGTGAACTTTGGTTTGGTTGAAAGGAGGGTTACCTGAGGTATGCTCATTGGTTCACAGCTTGTGATTGACAAATCATTAGCCGTAAGGATATCCAGCTACCTGGTAGATAATTTAGCTGCACAAATGTTAAATGATGCTGTTAACAGTTATGAAAATAATCCCAAGTTTGAGTTCCTTTATTCTACTCCTTACTCTGAGCTTCAGACAAGACAGGCAAGGCCAGGCTTTGTAATTCTGTCTCAGGACACCAGCAGCATGGGTTTTAGATCAAAGAGGTCTCTGGCTGATGGACAGATGTGTTCAGGGACAAAAAAAAACAAAACAAAAAAAAAGATGGAGACACTGCACTGAGAGGAGAAGAGCAGCAGCTGCTAGACTGGCTGGTTTCACCTCCGCCCACTCAGGAGCGGCTTCTTCCTGTGTGCCAGAGCAGGTGTGGTGACATTTTTTTAGGTCTGTATGAACGATGTGGAACTCACCAGAACCACCACAGACGTAAATCCCCCCACCGCCGTGTTGATGATTCGATCCTGCAAGAAACAGATCAGATGAGTGCATCACCCTGAGGATTACGCACTGCTGATCAGACCTGATCATTTTCAGCTAAAGTGACTCTAATGAATTACTTCAGTACAAGCAACAGTTAATAAATATTCAGATTAATCCGCTGCTGAAAGTAGTCCTCAGCAGCTTTTGCTCTTTATACACAGCCCAGTCGCTCTCCTGCAGAAACATCAGTAATGGCTGACATCATACCCGAGCGGATGTCTCTCCAAACAGCGGTCTGTTGTCCAGGCCACTCGTGCCATACGTCCTTGTAGTGAAGTCATCCATGGCGGCGCCGGCAGTACAGCCCCGACTGATCGTTTCTCAGCAGCGCCACTTCGTGGAAAAGCTGCGACAGTTCTGCTGCATACTAGCCGTGTCTTTCTGCACGCCGGGGAGAAGACGGTCAGTGTGGGCGGAGCCGTGGGGACATTATAGAGGTGTGGGCTAAAGGGACCAGGTAGGCTGCTGCTGCTCCTCCTTCACTTTAGTGACAGAAAACAGACTGTTAACAAGAGGCAGCGTGGGCAGCGCTCCCTGAAAAGCATTAAATATCAGAGTGTCAAAGTTTCTCTGAGGAACGACATGATTGTCTGTCAGTAGTGGTCAGCCGCTGCCGCCAATCAAAGGATACGTCAGAAAGATTTACACTGTAGTTCCTCTTGCTTCACTTCCTCTTTGTTTAGGATAGATAACAAACCACAGCTGCTGATATCGATACAGTGAATGGTACAGAAAGAGGAAGCTCAAATCAAAACCTCACAGACTCCTTTAAAGAGCTGTGAGCTACAGCGTGTCGTTAGTCTGGCGGTTCACAGGCCGCTCAGTGAGATCATGAGCCCGTCGCTGCTTGCTCACACGTTGACCTCACTACTTTACAGTGTGACGGAAAACCGGGAGGAGAAGCAGAAAACATCGCTCTGCTTCTGCAGTGAAACTGAAACAAACACCTGCTGCTGCACAGTTCTTATGAACACCATTAATATTTCATACACAGCAGAATTCACTTTATATAGAAAACAAAGTGACAGCTGTGGCTGAGGCACAGAGAAGCCAGCCACATCTGGAAGAAGATTCCACCTGATCCCCCCAGAAGCAGCAATGCCTGTTCTCTATAACAGAAGCTTTGAAACCCCCGTGAGGGATGCAGTGATAAAAACAAAAAATAAAAATAAATAAAATGGAACCTCGGGCCTCCCGACTTATAAACCCTCCTGCAGCCTCATTGCCCGTTCCATTTGATTTTCTGTTGTTATAAAAACACCAATAAGGACACATTTACCGCTAAATCTTTACACTGGTGACACAGCGGCCTCCTCCAGGCTCTCCCAGGCTGCAGATTTTCCTGTGTTGAACCTTAGTAAAGCCTTTAAAAACACTTAAAGTGTTTATTAGAGAATTCCATCTATAAAGCACGTAGCAGCTTGGCGTTTCGTGCTCGGATTTTAATTTTATCCTGTTTGTTTTTGTTATCTTTGATAACGTTACAAAAATAAAAAGTTTCATCTCAGGAGAGTTCCTGACTAAAGAAAAAACAAATATAGTTCATGAGTGTTTAAAGAAGGATGAGCATATTAGGAAATTATTTTAACTCAGAGGTCGCAATACTTATTTATCGTATTGTTTTATTACTTGTTATTCTGTTTGTTAAAAAAACAAAAATAACAACTACTTATTTATTACTTCTTTTTTTTTTAAAGAACTTCTGTTTCTTCATTATTTTGTTTCTTTTAGCTCCGGGACCGTGTGTACATAATTTCGTTCCACCTCATGTTAACATGTGATGGAAATGACAATAAAGCTCCTTGAATCCTGGAAGAGGAGTCTGGTGTCAAAGGTCGGCGGCACCAGCGCACGTTTCTGTCACAGATTTTATCTGGTGTAGCTTCTTCAGACACCGACATCAAAGCTGGTTTTAGAAAAATGAACAAAAGCCAGATGTGGACATTAGACTGTGGTGCCCACAGTGGCTGTCCCACTGATCACTGAGTCACTCCTCTGCAGTCTGAGGGCCTGAACAGGAAATACTGGCAATGTGGAGCTAAACTTTACTAAAGCTACAAAATGTGAGCCTGCAGGGTGACGACGTCGCCACACGGGCACAGATGCATCCTCTCAGCAGATTAAAGCACCACTTTCATAAAGGCGGCTGCAGACGTTTCTTCTTTTCTGGGTGAGAAGGCGGCAGGAAAGGAAATAAAACCCTCAGCAGAGCTTTCTCAGCAGAAAAAACAAGAGTGCAAAACAACAGCTCTTTTATCACAGAGCGTACGGTCGGCCCAAGGCGACATTCCTCCTAAGCCTTGTGATTCACTAGGCCGCTTAACAAGAAACCCTGAGTCTGAACAGAGGCACCGAAAAACAAAAATGACACCCCGATAAATCCAGATAAAGGAAGAACGCAAACACAGCAGCTTCATACCGGCACAAATCAGAGGAAAATATCGAAATCTGCACTTTAAAACACACGAAGACACACCAGGACTGATACAGGCAAAACTAAGGAGGAGAGAGGGGTTGTGTAGTCATAAAGCAGTGGTCATTCTCAGAGTACAGCGAGAATTTGCCAGGAAAAAGCATAAGGCTATAACATCAGATTTATGAGCAGAAAAACTGTAAAATCTTTGTCAAATGTGTGCTGCTTTAATATGTACGATTTTCTCACAAACCTCTGACTTTAGAAAGTTTTTAAACTCATCAAACATGATTAAAACTGATTTTTAAACTCTATTCCACTGTAAACGCCACGTTTCTGAGATCACTTGTGTCGATCTCAGACAAAATGTGGCGCGACAGTTGAGTGCGCCTGCGTTTTCACGGTACAAACACACGGGTGTTATCTGATGTCCTTTCTTTGCTTGTGTCGTGCACACTTCAATCATCCTGCTCTTGTGCAACTGTGGCACCAGCAGAAAGGTTCCAAGGAGCACTCTCGATAGGAACCACGTTCCCACAGCTGTGATCGATCAGCTTTAACCTGGACAAATGTTTGTAGAGTGCTACACGTTTTACAGAGCTCAGAGCTTAATAAATGTAAACAGTGTGTTACTGTAATGAAAAAAGCATTAAGCACAAACAGCCTGACAGCGAAGTCCCATGTGATGAAAGTTTGATTATTTACCTCTGAAATGTTAGCAGGACCACAGTTTTGGTCAAAAACGTCTCTCTTGTCAGTAATGGTTGGTTTCAAGTTACAGGGACATAAAACCACAGACAAGCTGCATAAAAAACAAAAACAAAAAACAACACGGGGAATTACTGAAAATAACTTGTTAGTAATCATTATTGTTTCAGTAAATACCAATTTCCAGAAATCTCAAAGTCTTTAGCATTGAACTGTCCTCCAACACAGAGAAATTAAAGAGCTTTAATCTGCTTTGAAAACATAGCCTGACTCAAATTGATGCTGTGCACTCTGCGGGCTCAGTATATAGCTTATCGTGTCTGTAATCGCTCAAGTTCACTCAAAACAGCTCATTAGCTTCACCTGAGGGTTAACGACCATATGTTAGCACTACGAGGAGAAAACGCTGGAGAAGAGCTCGTATCTTAGCCATTAATATTATTAAGCATGCATAGAAATGGAAAAGAGACGGTAACCTTAAAGCTGCCTTCAGTAGTGTAAGCTAACCTGAGATTTACCCGTGATAGGGCCAGCACCGAAGCGGGTGATCTGAGCTAAGCTAACTCCAAACAACTGCTCCCCGGCTGCTCGAGAAGAGCCCACAAATTTACCAAAAAATCTTCCTCTAATCTAAATCTTCCAGTGAAACATACCTGCCTCCCACTTCTGTGTTGACTCTACTGGAATCAACTTCAGAGCGATCAGGGTCACAGTTAAAGGGAATTAAAGCCCGGCAGGTCCGCATCGAGCTGTTATCACAGCCGATCTGTAAGATAGCCATTCCACTTCCTGTCGGTCCCACTGTACTTCACCCTGGAGCGCAACAGGGGGCGCTCCTCAGTGAGCAGGAGTGAGTGTAGATACACGGCTAAAATAGTTACTTAGACTTGCTTATAGCTTTAAAAGGTCACATTTTATTGTATTATTCGCTAACACCGTATTTATTCTGCGTCTGAATTGAAATAAAACGGCACTACGTTTTAGTTTTTCACGCTGTGAAACAAATTTACCTATTCTGTCAATGCTTGCTGAGTTGCCTGGTAAGGTATTTACGACAGTAGGCAACTCTTGATGGCACATATTTATGGACGATAAACATGCGTACATAAAACATAGTGGAAACGTTTAAGTGTTCGGAATATTTAGTTGACTGAGATGAGTGAACGTAATGGTACAAAGAGGTAGCTGCTACAAATTCTCTGATGCTGCCGCCTTCTTGCCTGAAATCAAAATGGCAGCTGCCGTAAAGTTGCTAATGGTGCTGTGACGTCCCTAATAAGCACAGAAATGCTTTTTTAACTGCACGTAAAACCTGTGAAAAATTAAAGTAGAATGATGTTTGTCATTGTAAAAACATATTTGTTTAAAAATACGATGAAAAATTTTAGAAGATAATTGTAACAAGGCAACATTTACATTTTTGTGTCGCCGTCCATTGCGGACTAGCTCACGAGCGCCCTCTAAGAAACAGCAAACACAAAATGTCGGGAGTTCCAGTTTCCATTAAAAGCTCTCTGCTGTTAAAGGCGAGTGGAATTATTGTTGGGCCGACGCTTAGGCCGAACTCCATAAAAACCAACAAACACACAAACAAAACTGGCCGTTTATAACCAAAAGCGCCGTGTCTAAAAAAAGTAAGAGTAATGTAACAGTGGCCACTAATAGGCACGCTATTTTAACAAATTGTTTTTTAAATTAAGTTTTTTGCAGTTTAACCCGGTAAATATATTATTTTATACAAAACATTTCTTAAAAAAAAACAACGATTTCAGGTAAACAGAAAGATTTTTTTAAAATTGGATATTTAAAAGCAAAATTTCCCGTAATAATTTCAGCACCCTGCTAAGTTAAATCACTCAAACTCTGAATGGAGTTCGGTGTGAAGAATAAAAGACTTCTGTCATAGCAACTTAAAGCAGTCCTGTAATATGAGTAATGGTATTTCACTCGATCACCTCCTGCCTGTAGCAAGGCCGGATCAACTTTCTTTAATTACAAGTTAATAAGCATAAACACACTCCAGGGGCAGCTAAATAACCACTGGGTTTGATTTGAGGTGGGGGAAGCCTGAGATCTGAGAAGCAGTGGGCCCATACATAATCTCACCCCTCATGTTAGCATCACATGAGGGCAGTGTGACAGGCCCTGAGATTAACCCCAGCAAAACAGACCCAAAGAAAGAGAAACTCATGCTTGCTTGAAATCTGTTCTAGAAAATAAATTCCTGCAATGACGTAACTGAAGCATTTTCTCAGAATACAACTTCACTTCAAGATAACGTGACTCACTTTCGGGCCTTGAGTCTAACATACTTCTTACACAAGCATTATTATCTCTAAACCATCAGTAAAACTGATTGTTTGATAATTAAATCGCTTTTTTCTAACTACTGTCTAACTCTCGTGGAAATAAAAACCCTATTATTTTCATAATATATCAGCTCAGATGGTTTACAGGGTTAGAAAACTGTGTGCTCAGTGCTGAATTAATTCATCTGTTAAAGAATATGATTATATATATATATATATTTTTTTTCTGTATCTTAGGAAGGCTTTGCACCTCCAGATGATGAAGACCTCGATGAGCAAGCTCACCTGGACCAGGATGAATACTGAACCCATCGTGTCCCTACCCTCAAACATCTCCATCTTTCTTCCCCTCTTCTTTTTCCCCT
>NW_005187520.1:407111-431906 GCF_000239375.1 Pundamilia nyererei
TAAAATACTAAAATATCTAATCTGTATTCTTTGGTGCTCCGTTTTTCCAGATTTGCAGTCAGCGTCCTTCCGCTCTGCACATGGACTTTGGCTCAGTTATCAGTGAACACGACAGGTCACAGTAAGGCTCCAGCCTGATGTAAACAAAACAGATCTCCCCGCTAGTTATCGGATTTTGCTGGAAGTAAGTGATGTCGATTTAATATCTACAAGCAGGATTTTAAATACTGTATTTTGTAAATTTAAGTTTGTATTATTTATGTAAGTGTGTATGTATGTATTTATTTATAATAATGCTATAAAAAATATTCTGTTGGACTTTCTTGAAAACTGGTATCGGCTTAACAAAGTGGTTAAATATCATTTTAGTTCATTTTAGATTTTATTAAAAAGTAGCACCTTAGATACTACAGAAGATGGTAAACGTATCATTCTGTTCCTCCGGTAATCGGCATTGAAATAATCCCAAAAGCTCCATTTTATTTTAAAAATATTTTAAATAATTTAAAACCCTTTGCCTCTCGGTCGTAGCTGGGATAGCCCCCCAAACTATTACATTTTTCTTTTTGTATTACATGTAAGTACGGAAGAGGATTAGGCCACCGGGGAAAAAAGTGGCCACATTGTTTTGGAGAATTCTGAGAAAAAACGTCAGAAATATTAATGTCCATATGTAAGCCATGCTGAAAGATCGAGACAAAAAACAACAACAAGTAAATAAGAATATATAATTCATTTGCATTTAGAAAAATGTTATAATTTGGCTTTTTTAAATGGAGTTCTGCCAACAGACGCGCGACAGATACCAAAACGTTTTATTTGAAGTAAAAGATCTGTAGACGACTTTTGGACGGACCCTGCGCTTGTTGGTTACCTGGTAACCATGAATTTTCTTCTTCTACGTTGGAGGGCAGCGGTCACAAAGTTTCATTAGATGGCCACAAACGACATGCCATCTCACTGGTGATAATAATATTAAGAAAAGAGAGTCTGGGATGGTGGCTGAAAAATTATATTAATGTTAAATGAGAAACTGGAACATCTTAAACTCACTCTGATGAAATACCACAGGATAAGAGTTCGCTAGCTCGACAGGAATATAGGACTTCGTGTTGACACTGGGTGGCGGTAGTACTGGCTAAATGGTCTTAAAAATAAAGCGAAGAAGGGGAGCTCAGTTCCGTGGGCGGGACAAACAAACAAACCGGTGTTGGGAATAAAAATATGTTGGTTTCGTTAAGTTAAGTACGCATGAACAATTAACAGGAAACTGAAATAAAATAGTCGCGGTGAAGATGAGTTCGTTTGCGGGTCGGATGAAGGAGTACCCCACCATCTCTCTGGACCGGTTCGACAGGGAGAACCTACATGCCCGGGCATATTTCCTCTCCCACTGTCACAAAGGTGAGCCTGGCACCTGCACAGTTGTTAGAAACGGTCCATATTACATGTGTGGCCTCCTGATGGCGGGTGTCCTCTCTGTTTCACTGAACAGATCACATGAAAGGGCTGAAAGGACCTCTGCTGAAGAGGAAGCTGCAGTTCAGGTGAAGCCTGGGTGCTGTTAAACTGATATTTAATCCAGTGATGCTCAGATATTGGAGTCAAAGTTGAGATTTGTCTCAGACTTCGGGTGAAGAATTACAATTGTGACCTTTCTGCACTAATTTACCATCTTTTAAACTTACTGTGAAACGTTACTATGTCACACAGGGTGCAGTTCAGCTGCTTGTTGTGGGCGTTATGGGCATCAAGCAGCCCCATGGTTGATCGGAAAGATGAATTGTTCCTGCTGTGAAATTAAAACCTAACACTGCTTTAATGAGCGTGTAACTCAGGGCTGAATATAAGTTTGTTGTTTGCAGTCGCACTGTGAGGCTTTACTGCTCCTTTGTAACCAAAGAGCTGCTGCTGAACAATCCAAAGTACGCTTTTTGGGAGGAATACATCGTGAGTACACATCTCTGCTTTTATCAGATTGTTTTTTAAATATTTAAACAGAAGATATATAACGTGAGTTATCTCTCCTGTTAAATCATCTGTTCAGGTTCCTCTTGAGCTCGAGAGCCCGACTCAGATTTCTCTCGTGGACGAAGCATCAGGAGAGGTACTGGGTGCTCATCGGTTTCAGTCTGGCTCTGTGTCGAATTTGAAACTACTAAAAGTCAGACATGTAGCTGTAGATGCAACCTGTCATCCATATGTGTGAGTTTGTTTTTAACCCTGACAGAAAGAAGAGGTCGTGGTGACGTTGCTTCCAGCAGGTCACTGTCCCGGCTCCGTCATGTGAGTTTAATTTTCCACCAACATTTGTATGTTTGGAGGATTTCACTTTTCCCAAGCTTCATGCGGATCCTTTACAAAACACCCAAAACTTTAATCACAACTCAGAACACAACTCACACAGAGAAATCTATTGTTTAGATCTTCTGATCTTTTACTTATTGAGGTTTTGTTACAGCTGGTCAGGAAATATATGATATAAGGTGACTTCAGGGTCAAATGGTAAATGGCCTGTATTTGTATAGCGCTTTACACAACCAGTCATCCACCCATTCACACACACACTCACACACTGGTGATGGCAAGCTACATTGTAGCCACAGCCACCCTGGGGCGCACTGACAGAGAAAGTATGTAACCTTGTGGGTTTGTTACAGAGTATAACAAACACTAGGAGACCCAGGAGAACTTAAACACATCTCTTCTACAAACAATTCGGTTTCACCTCCCCTCCCACCTGCTCAGTCTGAAGCTCCCGTTTTTGTTAATTTTTCCATAATCGGCTAAATAAACTTCACTCTTTAACATCTGTGACTTCGAGGAATTCAAAAATGCGTTCTGTGTACACTTTAAAGGGGTCACATGATCAGGTGAGAAAATCGGAGACCAAACAAATTGGTAGTTTGTTTGTATCGCAGGTTCCTGTTTGAGGGTTCCCATGGAAACGTGTTGTATACAGGAGACTTCAGGTTGCCTGTCGGAGACGTGTCCAGAATGGAGCACCTACACTCGGGCAGCAGGTCAGTCACCAAACATCGCCATCATCCTCGTTTCATCCTGAGTTTCTCTGATTCGCTGTGTCTGGAATGCGTTTTCTTCCTGAACTGTGATTGGACAGCTCACGTAAGCTTCAGATGCGGATTGTTTTGGAGCACTAAGTTCACGCCGCTGTGTCGCGCTTCACAGGGTCAAAGACATTCAGAGCATCTATCTGGACTCCACCTTCTATGACCCGCGCTTCTACCAGATCCCATCGCGGGTACGTGCTGGTTTTCAGTCACTGCTGAGATATACAGTTAACACACAGGGACAAGTGCCAGTTCATTAAGTACACCTCGCTCAAACTTAATATTTAGTACATGAACCTTTTATTGTAAATAAGTCATAACCTCACTGACATTTCCTCCATTAAAAAATCTTGTTTGTTATAACTTGTGTTATAACTCAGGATGATTATGATGAATTAGAAGCAGTCAGTTTTCTATGATTTTAATCGGTATTTGAGCCTGTGTGTGTGTGTGGGTGTGTGTGCGTGTTCGTTTGTTTGTTCGTAGGAGGTCTGTTTATCCGGAATCTCTGAGTTGGTTGGAAACTGGATCAGTCAGAGTCCTCATCACGTTGTGTGGCTCAACTGTAAAGCTGCGTATGGATACGAGTACCTGTTTATCAACCTGGGAGAGGAGTTCAACACACAGGTCTCTTTTGTCAGCCTTCTTTCCTTCATCACCATACCATACCATACCATACCATACCATACCATACCATACCATACCATACCATACCAGCGTTATTTATAAAGCACTTTCACATAAAACAAGGGTTCACAAAGTGCTGTACATATACAAATAGCATAAGCAAAGTAAAATAAAAAATAAGATAAAATAAAATAAAATAAAACATGTTAAAACACACTTATGGAAGCTACATTGAGTATTTATTAATGAAAAGTTTAGAGGCATGGTGGGTAAAACTTCAGTAGCTGGTAAACCACAGACATCAAATATGGGGAGAAACTGATGCATGGATGGAAATATTAACCTCATAATCATCACTGTAACATGAAGTGCACTGTTTTTCCTGCAGATCCACGTCAACACTCTGGCGATGTTCAAGAAGATGCCGGAGATCCTAAGCTACGTGACAACCGACCGCAGGACTCAGATACACGCTTGTCGACACCCAAAGGTCCCGTTTTAGTCTCTCACAAACAAATTCGTGGTTCCTTTACTTCAGAAGTTTAGATTTGTTTTCCTGAACCTCAATATTTCTGAAAAACAACTTTGTGGTAGTTCTGCGTTTATGATAATGAACCATTTCCACTTCTGATACAAAACCTAAATCTTTTCTTCTTTCATTCTTTCTGTTCCTGCGACACTACGTTTTTATCTGGGATTTTTGTTTGTAGGATGAAGAGTTTTTCCAAGGAAATCGGCTGCCGTGTGGATGCACGGCTGCTGATGGGACGCCTCTTCGCATCATCAGCATCAAACCGTCCACGATGTGGTTTGGAGAAAGAACCAAGAAGACCAGCGTCATAATAAAGTAAGAACAGCTCCAGCGTCATGCACTCACTAGAAATAAAGTCTGGTTTTGTGCTCCAAATGTATTTTTGTGTGTTTATGCAGGACAGGAGGCAGTTCATACCGAGCCTGTTTTAGCTTCCACTCCTCCTACTCCGAGGTAAACGCACTTCCACTCACACAGTATTGTATTTGGACCTTCTTGTTTGAAGTCATTAAAGATGTGTGCTAAACAATCACTCCATTCTGGTTCGGAAAACAGTTCGGAGAATTAAAAACCCCAAATTATCTCAATATTCCTTGCCCATGATGAGTAGATATATACTTGTGTCGCATCAGTGCTGATGTTTGAGGCCATGTTTATTTCTGTTTGGACAATGAAACCAAAGCCCCACCCATTTGCTGTTCAAACCTTTTGTTTATGAGGGGCAGCCAATCAGAAGAAGACTGCACTAAGAACTACTATGATATCAGTAAGAATTATTTTGAACTGTGAATCATGCAAAGCTGCTGTATCAGAGTCAAAGCTGGAAGAGTAGTCCACTTTAAAAGGACTTCATGTTGTTTCTGTTGCTATGCTTCTCCTGATTTTCAGATTAAGGACTTCCTGTCATACCTCCAGCCGGTGAACATCTACCCCAGTGTCATCCCCATTGGTCGAACACTGACTGAAGTCACACAGATGTGAGTCGACTTCATTTTAATTGTACAAATGTAAAAGTCTAAACTTACTTTTACTTGATTTATAATCAAATGTAACTTGTGGTAACTTTAAAAGGTTTTACTGCTGTCTTTATTCAATAATCTAACAGTTTAACACGACGCCATTTCTGCATGTCTGATCAGGTTGAAGCTGATGTGCAGGAAGCAGTCTGATGAGGCGGCGTTTGTTTACAAACCTCTGGGAGTCCTCAAACGCAGCAGGGTGCAGCGACCTACTTGTGGTAACACAAACACACTCGTAATGACAGGTGCTCTCCATAACAGCACGCGGGCCTGCCGCCACACGCTTGTTTACAGATCACTGCTTGGCCCAGTGTTTGCCTCTCACGCATTGCCCTTCATTCAGCTTCTTCACACAAACACAGGAGGCGACGCTTTTATAAGCGTTTGAACAACAGGCAGGAATGTGTTGTGTTGCTTCAATAAGATAGACCAGTCATTAAAACAAGGCTGATGTGTGTTTGTGTGTTCAGACTCAGAGAGCGATGATGAGCTGTTTGATGGGCTCGATGTGGCACCAGTGAGGAAGAAGTTGGGAGTACAAAAAGGTAAGTCTGCAAGTTACTTGCTGTCACTTTGATTTGCACCAAAGCAGCTGAAATGGATTCACGGGGTCTGAGGAAGTTCAGCTGAGATGATCGAGTAGGCCCTTTAATTTTCCTGAGCGCTGTAGGATATGAATGTCACGACAGGAAGTGATGTCATGTTGCAGTATTTTTTTGCCCTGAGTACTTCACTGTTACTGTTTGTTTGATTTTGTTTCTTTTGTTCTATAAGTAGAGGGAACTCTCGAAACAACAGCACTCCCTGTGTGTGTGGAGGAGTCTTTACCGCTGACCATTACCGATGCCCAGCCTGCTGCTCATAACTACGTCGACTGCACTGAGTCCAACGGCGAGGAGGAGGAGGAGGAGGAGGAGGAGGAGCAGCAAGGTGACGAGGAAAAGGTTGGAGCCGGACAGCCGGAGGACATTTCATCTCAGCCTCCGAGGTGGGAGGACTTCTTCACCACCGAGACTCTGACCGACAGCCAGAACAGCCTCAGGAGCCAACCACAGTCCTGCTGCTCTGAGATGACGGGCTCGCAGACACCCGATCTGTTCAGCGACGAAGAAACTGCCCCCGATGGCTTCAGCCTGACACTGTCCGGCTCGCAGTCCAATCATTCCTCTCAGAACATGGACTCGTGTTTACCCGACACCCTGATCATCCAACCAGAGCTGGATGGGCAGAAGCAGAGGGAGGAGGGGGATGATGGAATCATCCAATCGGAGTCTCAGCAGTTGTCAGACTTTGATATTCCCTGCACGCCGGAGTCGAAGGTGCCGCGGCGTGATGAGCTGTCTCAGTTGTACAGGAAGCTGGCTGCAGGAGAGGACATCAGGGCTCTGGACTACAGGACCGAACATTAATGGGGAGCTCCTAAAAAAACTGTGCAAACTAGAAAAGTAAAGCCTTAAAAAGCAGCCGGACGAGGCCAAAACAAGCAAACCACACAGCTACCTCCGTTTTAGTGACGAACCTCCAGCTCTGAGATCCCCCACTAGCACACTGGGGCAGGAGGAGAGGTTAACATGCATTCAGTACCTGCTTCCAGCATGAAGAGTTTCTCAGCCTAATTAGAGAGCATAAATAGACCAAACTTTAACGTAATTTTCTTCAGACCTGTCGTTCTCACTTAGACCCTTAAGCTGTCACATTCCTTCTGCAGGCTGAGCTGAAACGTCCTCTCCTCCAGCGTCAGTGTTGGCCTCCAAACCCCACAGACTTCAGTTTGTTAAACCACACACTCGTTCCTGCGCACTTTAAGCCTATTGGTGGATTCTTGCACCTGTGCAGGTCACAGCTGACACTCGTTCCCTCTCTGCTGGCAGTTTGTGGTTTGTTCTGCTTCAGCTGCTGACAACAGGAGGGGAATGTTTGCATTAAAGCTAAAGTTTTGTTCCAGAAACAAATAAAATATTTATTTTTAATTCAGGTGTTATGGCTGATTATTCAAATCAAAATGGTAAATGGCCTGTATTTATATAGCGCTTTACTCGTCCCTAAAGACTCCAAAGCGCTTTACACATCCAGTCATCCACCCATTCACACACACATTCACACACCGGTGATGGAAAGCTACATTGTAACCCTGGGGCGCACTGACAGAGGCAAATGTTGTGTTTGATGGGAAAAAGTAAGAATGCCAGACATTGCGAGTTTTTTTTCCCAATAATTCCTAAAATAAGTGAAAGAACAGCTCGACCAAAGCTGTGGTTGTGTAATACACTGCAGCTCAAACTGAATCATTTTTACTATCCATGATGACATCATCAAAAATTCCAAAACTACAAATATATTCTGTATAACAATAATAAAGCAAATCTTTACTCTATAGAAACTGAGTTGGAATCATTTAGCTTTAAACCAGGTTTTTCCAGCTGCATGTGAAACAGCTGCTAGCTATCTGCTCAGCTTCACTTCAGCTTACTGAAGTCCCAGAACTGGACGTCTGCACCTTTTTGGTACTGTTGAAGGATTTTTAATGCAACTGTCTGACCAATAATTCTAGTTTCTAGGCTAATTTAGCAGGTAACCAAGTGAGGACTCTCACTCAAAGGACTTTTTTGCTACCAGCCTTATTCACTCAGTGTGTTCAAGTGCTTTTTTTTCTACGTTTCAGCACTTTTGCACAGTGCTGAGTACCGCTGCTGGAGTTTGAATCCAGCCTTTGTCCTGATGTGTGGAGTTGTGCTCCACCTATTATCTGGATGATATCTCCAAGTACTCTGGCTTCTTTCCATGGTCCAAACACATACATGGATCAGATTAACTCCCTTATCTTTCCAGCCCTGGAGTTTTCCTCTGTTTCTCCAGAAGCCACAGTGGAAATAAAGGAAAGGAACCAACTTACCTGAAGCTTTTGTCCTTCGAAAATTACATGCTTCATAAAATCTACTTGGAACTCAGAAAAAATAATTATCGACTGTCAGAGCGACAGTCGGACAGTTATTGTCTGTATCGTGCTTCTAACATATAACATGGAGGGTTAAAAGTGAACTTAACTGCTGGTTTTCTCCTGATGGCTTTAGACACATGGTCGTCTGATTTATTTACAGACAGAAACAAAAAAGCTTTTTACAGTTGATCTAAAACTCAAAGGTAATTAACACCATAAATGAATGCAGTTCATAAGGTTTACAGTGAATGCCAGAAATTTTTTCATCACGACTACCACCACACTTTGCCCAACATCAAAGATTTGTGGCAGATTTTCACATTTTAGAAGCTGGAAGAGCTGCTTTAGAAAATCAAAATATAACTGCCGAATGTGGATCAAGATGTCGTCCACTGAAACTTTGAGGAGAAGGAGAGAGCCGGTGTTGTGCCAAAAAGTGATTGTCTGCCAAAAACTGATTTCCGGTATTTGCCAAAAACTGATTGCTTGTATTTAAACTGCTATAAATAACTTGTTGGTGTATAATATGTGAAACATATGTCAAATGTATCCCTCATGAATGATATCACGTTATCTTGAGCAACAAACAACATTCCTGTAACAAGGTAGAAGCCGCAATCACTTTTTGGCAGTGACTTTTATGTATCCTTTATGTATGCAGTTAAAAAAATATTGTTGACTTTAAAAATGTCTCTTTTAAGAGTAATCTGGCCAAGAGGACAGCTGAAATTGCAACAAATGTGAAAAAAGTTCTGTAAATATATTTTAAGTGGACAAAAGGGAGCTGATTGATTATAATGTAAGTGCAATAACACAGTCACAAAGATACTTGAGAAACAGGTAATTTTTAAAAATTTTATATATAACCCCTTTGTAATACCTGTTCACCAAAGTCTATTTAGCAACATACATAACGATATTACACATAAAAAATTTTTTTTTAAAAAACACGCAAACATTGGAAATCAGTTTTTGGCAGGCAATCATTTTTTGGCACAACACCGGCACCACTGAAGCTGGATGACGGCAGGTTTCCTGTTCAGTTTAATTTATGTGTGAATACTCTGAGGAGGCGTATAAATTCCAGGGAATTTCCTTGAACTTGTATAGTATGGTTTTTAGGTAACTAAGGTATTATTCATGTAAGATAGACAGCAACTTCTTACTCACAGGTCGTAGACTGCACCATTTTTACCCCAAGTGGATCAAAACCTATATAAAATGAGCATCATGTTTTATTCAGTCAAACTTTAGGTTTGCACCTGAGACCATAAAATCATCAGCAGGTCATAAAGGAAGTGTGAAGTGGAGCAATTTCCCCTAAACTTCATTTTCCCCTACAAGATGGGTTGCCCCCTGCTGGCCATAAGAAAGAATGCAGGTTTATTCCACTTCTTGTTCCTGGGGAGCCACGCCCATTCTTTATAGTTTACATCTGTGGTTACAACAACTGGAGAAGGCAACATTTACGTCATAGTATGCCAAAGTTTGGTTGGAGTCCACAGCAAGGCCAGCATTACTGTGGCCGTGTGCAGTGAACTTTAAAATGAAATCATGAAAATAAGATGGGCTGAAGTTGCTGAAGTTGGCAATTACATGCAGTCTGTGCTGATAAGGCAGTTAACTGTAACACACACACACTCACACACACACACACACACACACACACACACACACACACACACACACACAGGCACTTCATAGACTTCAAACAGAAAATCTTCCACAAATAGTGACGTAGTTGCTGCAGGACAGCAATTTAACAGCAGAATGAAACAGGCGCTGAGCCACCTGGTATTAGGAACATAACCATTCTGCAACCAGCTGAGTCCTGTGCTGCTTTGAGATGCATTGCAGATGAATTGCACTAAGTGGTGCAAAATGACTGAATGATAGCATTGTATTGGCAATCGGTCAAATTATTTGCAAACCTTCGCCAATCAATCCAAGAGCAACTGCAGACAGTCTGAGTCAAACTGCAACTGTTTGTAGACAGTCGCCAAAAGTTGATTCTGTTCATCTGGACATAGCGTTTTCAGTGGGAGAAACGTTTCGTCACTCATCCAAGTGACTGACTGCAGGTTTCTCCAACCTTATAGACAATACATTTGCATAATGACTGAAACTAGCACCACTGAAGTAACAATGGGCTGTGAGGTCACTTCGTCAATCATTAATATGCAAATTCTCATGACAACAACCACTGATCAAAAATCACGATTGAAGACCACTGATCAATGGCCATGAGTACCATACTGTTTATAAGGTTGGGGAAACCTGCAGTCAGCTGAGACTGAAGAACTCACTTGGATGGGTAATGAAACGTTTCTCCCACTGAAAACGCTACATCCAGATAAACAAAATCAACTTTTGGGGATTTACTTACCTGGATGATTGAGCATACATCAAGATGTTTGCCGACAGGTTCCATCCCACAAGGCTACCTGTGCAATTGCATTGGAATCAAATGTAATTGCCCAAAGGTTGAGAGTGTTGTATGCTTAACTTATGGGTAGTCTTTTAGTTTGCAACAAACAATTCAACTAACAAATTTCCCTATCTGCCAGAAGGTTGCCATCCTTTTTCCTCTAATGTGACTGAGCTGTAAGCTGCATATCGTGTTCTGTGAGCAGTTTAATCTCACGTGAATCATTCAAAAATCGTAAAGCCATTGGCTGACAATACAAAAACATATAAAGCATACCTAATGACTTAATTTTTCAATGACAAGAGGAACTATGCCATAATATTCACAAAAACTGAACAAAAGTAATAGGGACAGATGGCAGCTACCAATCACTCCAATGAGGCCAAATGCTGAGCTCCCACTGGTGCATCTGCCTGGAATAAAAAGCCTGCAGCGTTACATCGCCTGAGCAGCAAACTGTGACCAATTTGAATGTCCAGGTCCAAATCTACGTCCGGACTCTCTAACCAGTTTGTCAGGGTCGCCGCAGTCAGCTGAATCAGGTGGAGTTGATCCCATTCAAGCCTCTGAGGGGACGCTGAGAGATGAAATTGGCTCTGCTGGGTGCTGCTGCTGCTCAGTGGAGACTCGGTGGGTTCCTGATGACAACACAGAGGAGCTGATGAACGCCTGCAGGGTTTCTTTTTCCTCACTCGACAAACTCTCTCACGCTGTGTCATTCTTCCTCTGTACCTATCAGTTCACAGAGAAGCACAGACTGAAATAGGCTTCGATGGGCAGCATTCAATCTATACAGAGCTCTTAGTTTGGATGTCAGTGTGACCTAAAGGTCATTACTGGTATTTTCTTTCCTATTTTAGTCTGTTTGCCATTTTTGCACCTTTTTGCCATGTCTTTATATTTCAAAGTGTGTTTTTCCATACTTTTCAGGTCTTTACTGGTGTCATTTTATTTTTATATCTTACACATACAGTATAAAGTATAAAAAACAAAAAAATAGTTTTTCTATATTTTATATATTAGGGATGGGTATCGCTTAGGTTTTATCCGATACCGGTGCCAAACTGGTACTTTTGAAACGGTGCTTAAACCGGTGCTTACAGAATGGAGAACACAAAATTGGTCCAAAACCCTCTCATGTTTAGCTGTTTTTTTTGTAAAAAGATAACAATGTTAGACTTTTCTGCAGTTATGGGGCATATATAGTATCACTCTTGGCTGGAAGCAGTGCTTAAACAATGGAAAAAAACACAAACTTTATCCAAAAACCTCTCATGTTTAGCCGTTTCCCACTTTTTCTTTGGTCATTTTAGCCTTTTTGGCCAGGGTGAAGGGAGTATCTGCCATCAAACAAGAAGACAGCCGCATGTAGCTATGATGATGTTTGCTAGTTCACCTTACATGCATTAATGTAATAACGTGGTTAGCCTACTCAACATAAATTACACACGAACAACATTAAGCTACTCACGCAGAGAAGAACGGCTGCTGCTGCCATCATCATCCTCATCATTTCTGCTACACTAGCAGGGCTAGGGGCCAGGACTCTACTTTTCGGGTTTTTGGGGGATGTTGCTAACGCCGGTCGGGGGCACCACACCCCAGTAGATGTGCTCGGTGTGAGGTCTTGCAGCAAGCTATCAAATACGGCGCATTTCTCGGCTTTTAAAAAAAACGCTATGCGTCGCCAGGTGTTTCATCGGATTTGAGGTGTTACCTCCTTTGACAGTATCACAGTATCAGCTTAAAGCACTTGTTGCTGCTGAGTTTGCATATTTTGCTGTGAAGTACAGCCAGACTTTTGACCGCTTCGCCTTGGACATTTTTAATCTGTAGCTCTGCTCTAAAAGAACATACGTACCTGGCCCCGCCTACTATCCTCGGAAACGTAAAATGATTGGCTAGAATCCAAAGTGTATGACATCTCAGGAAAAAAAAGCACCGAAATAAAGCACCAGAATGTGCGCTGCTTTTCGGTCTGGTTACTACCGTTTATGTCAGAACCGGATACCGGTACCCATCCCTATTATATATGTTGTTGTTTTTTTAAAATATTTTTTTTAACACTTTATTAAACCTGGATTACTCTTGAACAGTTCACCTCTTATACTTTGTTCACAAGTCTTTCACAGCACTGAGCTCAGCTGCGGTGTTACTGCCCTCTGATGGTGTTTTCATGCACTACAGTGCATAACACTGTGTCCATATCTGTTTTTTGGCTGCGTTAAAATGTTTTAAATACCCTAATGTATCATCATACTGCCCGAGCCTTGAATTGAGGATCCACGTCACTCTTTAATGGTGCATGATGGAAAAATTGTACAATGCAAAGACACACTGGCCCTTTTACCACTGATGTAACATCTCAGCTCTCATTAACGAGACTGTGGAGAGGAACCAGGGGAGGTCGTCACTCACACAGTGAAGCATGCACAGGCTTGGCTCTTCATTAAAACCAGAGTCAGTCCCCCCACAGCGGTTTCCTGAGGGACAGCGAGTCTCTCGGAGGCTCTGCAGCAGAGGATGAGTTCATTAATTAACTTCCACACACACTCAAACAATATGTTAAATGCACTCGTAGCATCACTACATTATATAATACGGAGCTGACATCGCACACACACACACACAGACACACACATTAATAATAAAACGCTAACGAACACACAGCGTGCCCAGAGTTCTCTCTCTCCCAGGCTCTCGTGACCCTGAAGATCCAACAGGAAATTGAGGATGTGCTTGTTTACTTGTCATGAGTTCTGATCATATTTGGGATATAATGTGGGCAGAGACATTAGGTTTATGGCACTGTGGTTCCTCCTTGTTTATGTGTTCAGACTTTGCATTGCACTCATTTTCTTTGCTCCTACTCAAAACAGAACAATAGCTCCATCATAACCCCACAGCAAACAAACCAGGACGCAGAGCATAGAAACTCATACAAGGTCAAAGGAGGTCAGACTTAGTCTGGTAATCATTTATGTCATTATATTCAATTGGTTTAGATCACCTGTATGTAACAGTTTATTGGATTTGAACACGCCTGGTTTTGAAACAGCTTCCATTATGTTCTGTTCAAAAGTCTTGAGCCACCACTCATTTCTTTATATATTCCTTCCAAGCAGTCAGACTTGGAAGGTGCCCTTTACCAGTAGTTCTCCAGGTTTTCTGCGGAAAATTCTTTCAAAATTTTTCTTTGGACATTGGCTTCTTTTTTTCTCATTTTCAGTCCACTTCTTGTACATGAACATTTTCAGAGGAATTGTTTTGTTTGTTAAGCCTCTGAAATCTGACCTATTAATCATTTAAGCATAAAAAGCCACCTAACTCATGAGACAACTTAGCAAGAAACCAATCTTTAGACACCTCGTTACTAGCAGCCTGTTACAGAGACACATTCCCTTTCATTTATTTAGTTCAGTTTACAAAAAATGCCAAAGATAACACAATTTAACAGACATAAAATAATATTTTTACACCAACTAGGTGATTCCCAAAGAACTGATAGCTGAAGACTTGCATACCTCATCAGAAGGGTGCAGTTTGTCCTTAAACCAGAAGAATAAACTGTAGAGGTGTAGGACTATGTGAAACCATTTAAGACCTGATGGAGAGATGAACCCAAATCAGAAAGTTTTGATTCTAATCGTCATCAGTATGTACAGAGGAGGTCAGGAGAGAGGTGTAACAGTGATCAGCCACTGGTGTTGGAGTATGGTGGAATAATGAATACAGAAATGAATACAGACGATAAAATAAATAATTGCACCCATTTTCCTATCAGAACAAATAAATGAGGGGTGGCTCAAAACGTTTGCACAGTACTGTATTTAGCAAGCACTTCAGCTGTAGACCATTGGAAACTAAATCCAGGTGTAGAAAACCATTTAAGTTAATCCAATTTAAATGAATGAAATGCAATGTGACATTGCTGTGGGATAGATGAAACATGTCTATAAATGGGAGAATCAGCTTAGAGGTGTCTTTCTGCTTGAACATCCTTACTCAAATCCAAAAAATAGGAAATGAAAGAGGTCCCAAAGTAGATTCCCGTGGGAAAACGTTAGCTTAGATCTGGATATCTTGAGGTTGCTAAACTGCAAAGACAAACTAGTTCTACAGTCTGAGTTCTCTACATGAATTTTATCCAGTTTAAAAAGAGTCCTTCCTCCTCACTTTCACCAGGTGCTGCTCATGGGTGAGATCATTGGAGTTCTCAATCTGATGTTGCAGAATCTACCCCTTATGAAAGTGTCTGGAGATCACTGCTGATGTGAAATGGTGCTGTATAAGTATAGAAAAATGAAATTGCTATCAGCTGATACCGTGGATGTGTTACCTCTGAGTGAGCCAATCTGGACTTGGGGTATGCTGCTCAGGTCTGTAGGCAACCCCACGTACACACCTCCATAGTTCCTGATCTCTCACACACACACACACACACACACACACACACACACACACACACACACACACACACACACACACAGAGTCAGCTGCACAGATCAGCTCATTAGACATATATTGGATGACTGTGACGAATGAGATAAAAAGATTTTATAACCAAAAATGAATGACTGACTTCCGTTTGTCATCTTCTGGCACTGACTCAACTGATCTGTCGACACACACGCACACACAGAGTCAGCTGATTTACGTTAACAGACAACATGAGAGAAAGGTCAAACAACAGTGACATGTTTCAAGATGAAAATATGTTTGAAACTTTACTCACAGCTTTGATGAAAACTCAGCAGGATCTGAAGTCAGTGACAGAAACGAGATCAATCGAGAGTTAAATTCATTCCTGCTCACTGCAATCACTTTGTAAAAAACCAATTTTGACATTTTCACACACTGAAAATTCCGTATTTGTTTTATCTAGAGCAAAGAGCTACGGTGAGAAAGTAGACAGGCATGAAAACTTTACTTTGGGTATTTGTGGTGAACACTTTGTAAAATTGGAAAAACTGATGATTTGTTTTTCAAAAGTCAGATCCAAACAGCTGTGACAGCTCAACAATCACCAATAATTTCCTCACCAGATAAATGATCTTTGACACTTTGACACATTCATCTTCCTGTCATGTTTTATAAACTTTTCTCATTAAATCTTGATTATTAAAAGTTTCTCCCTCTCATTTCTCTCCGTCCATCCTTCTCTTCCTTCCTTCCTTCCTTCCTTCCTTCCTTCCTTCCTTCCTTCCTTCCTTCCTTCCTTCTTCCCTTTATTTTTTTCTTTTTCTTCATTTGCTTCTTGCAATCCTTGTTTCCTTCCTTTTTCCTTTTCTTCCTTGTTCCTGTCATTCCATGTTTCCTTTCTTTCTTTCCTTGTTCCCTTCCCCATTACCTTATTTTTTCCTTTCCAATTTTCTTATGTTCAAAATTTAGGGTATGAGGTCCCCATACTTAATCCTCAGATAATTCTAATATTTTATTGGGAATAAAAATGTGAAGCATTTCACATTAAACTGTTGTATAACATGTGCATCAGTATCAAATATGCCCAACAACAAAAAGGAGACACAACAAGATCCCAAAAAAAAATAAAAAATAGAAAAATGACTCAATGGATGAGGCAGTTTTAAAATCCACCTGAAAGTGGCCCAGGACAACCAGGGGGAGACAAATTAGTTCAAAGACAACACCAACCCACCCCCACCTACCCACCCCACAAAGGTTATATCATAACTGTTTCACGACAACATCAGCCTGTTTTCTAAAAACCACACTGATGTCTGACCATTGACCTATGACCTTGAAGCTCTATATACTTAAAAGGTAGATTTTTTATTATCTTTACCCAGATGACTGAGCAGAACTGGCTTCGAGATTTTAATCTATATTCATGCAGTGTGTGACTTTGTGAAAGTTTGACATCACTATGACATCATAGGATGTCTTATTAAAAAAATGAAAAAGTGTGTTGCACGGCTCCCACCATGCTCTTTAATATGATATATTACTCGATATTGTTTCTTGAATTCTTTTTTTCAAGGTCAACTTTGACCTTGGGCACTAACAATCAAGGTCCTTAGCCAACTTAACTACTCAAGTTCTCCAAGACCTCGTATAATGTTGTGAAGTTTGAAGACGATCTTTGAAAAATTGTGGGTAATATACAGTTGTTACAGATTTGTACATCTGGTGTGACCTCGACTAGATTTTCACCAAAATTAAATCAGCTCGAGCTGTTATTGGTATTGATCATCAGATAAAACCTGAACATAATATCTTGAAAACTACAGACGCTAGACTTCTAACAAACAGACAGACAGACATAAACAAATGGAAATGATTCTCCCTCCCTTCAGAGAACAAACCAGGAGTTTCAAAAAATGCACAAGAAAAAAAAAAAAAACCCCCAACCCAAAATGAAATGGAAAATGAGGTAAGTCATAAAGACATATCAGTCCATCAGATAGTGACTCACATGACGCTTAAAAACAACCAACATGGGAGACGAATCAGCAGAAAGAGACCGAAAACAAATAATAATAATAAAAAAAATCAGACACTAACAGAAAATTACTCACAAAACCATCCTGAAGACATGCACAATGACTAAAATCACACACTAAATTATTTTGAAACAACCCAAATGATAACAATAAAAAAGTACAATCAGTCGATCCTGATTGCTTTTAATTATAGTTAAGTAAAAGCACAAGTGAACTTTGAAACAGCAAAACACCACAAACTGCAACTGAAACCTTACAGATGAATTGCTTTCCAGCGTTTCCAGGAGTGTCAGAAATCCCTGAAAACTTTAATTGATTTTGAGCAGACAGACGTGGACTCTGCTTTCACCTCCTACAGCTTCCAAAGTCAAAAACTCTACAGACTGGACCGCTAACACCTGCAGGACATAAAAAAGTTACTAAAGCACCTTTAGTAACTCTAAAAGCAAAATAAGACACCTTAAACCTGCCAGCTGCTCCATATGACTAACAGTATGTTCAGTTTTTCAGTGTCCTCACCTCTGCTGCGGTTGCTGCTGCTGTTGTTGTTAGTCATGTGTTTGGCTGGAGAGGAATTTCCACATCCCATTTCAGAAAGAAAAGGAAAAAACAGTAGCGAGAGGAGAAATGGAGCGAGAAGAGTGAGGACAAAAACGTCTCTTATCTCGCTCTTACTCTCAGCTGAAGCTCCCAGTATAGAGAGGATTAGATGATGGCAAGGGAGGGAGGGAGGGAGGAGAGACGGAGAGTGTGTTGACCCCTGCTGCTGAGGGAGTAGAACTTCAAGTGTGTGTTTCAGAGTGTGTGTGCTTTAAAATCTCTGCGCAGTTTTGGAGGAAGCAGATCAAAGTCAGCTAGAATTGATTTAATTGGTGCATTTCTGCTCAAATGGAGCTGAAACAGGATTAGAGGAAAGTGGGGACAGAAGAGCGGGAAGCACACCTAAAGCATAGATCGGTTACTGATCAGGCCATCCAGGAACAGGACTGGGGAACCTGATCTGAAAAATATACAAGGACAACTCACGAAAGGGAAACAAGATAAGACAACAAAGTATGAGGAATATACAAAAATTAATACCACAAACAGACAGAAAATGGCCACAGAGATCACAAAGAGATGCAATTTATCACCAAAACTGCCAAAATAAAACCTCAAATCAGCACATTGTGCAAAACAAACTTCAGGCCTTAAACAAAAATGGAGGACACTGTAAAGTTGTTTTTTGTGTTGCGAAGTCCACAAGTACGACAGCTTTTTTACTAGAACCTCTTAAAACAACCTGGAAGATGGAATTTTATCACCTCAGCTCCAAGATGTCAAAAACATTTCGGACATTTTGGGACCCCCCATTCATTTTGATGTTTGTTGTGAATGCTCCTCATTACCACCCAAAGGTCACAGAGTGGGAGATAAAAACTTCCACTAAAATAAAGCCAACAATAAGTCTGCAGTGAGTGTTTAGCGTTCCCTGAGCAGGTTGGATCTGTGGTGTCTGGCTCTTGACGTCAGCTGTTGTCGAGAAGAAAGCAGTCTGTTCGGAAGTACTCTTATTATTGTTCTTGGCCTCCAGCCTCCTTCCTCACTGCTCCTTCTGTGCTTAAACCTACAATGAGTCATGCCACCCACACTCTAACCTCACATCCAGCCTCGTTGCTGCTCTCACCTCAATTACAGGCGACAGCAAAGTGACTTTCAGGAAATAATTGATTGTTCCCGCCGTCTCCAGCAGGAAGTGGAAAATGATTTCTGGACTCGTGCTGAGAGTTTTTCATCTTCACCAAAAAGTTTCAGCGTGCCGAGTTTGTAAGATTTGATGATAAGATTTTGCTACTATAATAAAACAAGGATGACACATTCCTTCAGCGGCTGCATTAGAGTGAACCAGAGAAACAGGTCAGAACAATTAAAAATTAAAGGAAGGAAGGATGTCTTAAGGGTGAATAATTTGGAATTACAAGCTCTATTGTATGTTCACTGATGAAAACACTCTTTCTCTGCAGGTCTGAAACAAACAACCTTCAGACCTGCAAAATGAAGCCAAAGCTGCAATTCCTATAATGGCCACTTGAGGGCTACAGCAGAATAAACAAACTGTTTTAACCTCTGTGGACAGTTCTCTTCATAACAGCTGTTCAGAGAGCAAATTTATTTTATAATGCATCTTTTTGGATTTTGTTTAAAATAATGTGCAGCTGCAGCTGAGCGCTGTCTGTAAGGCTTCTGCTTAAAAATTCAACATGGCCGACGCCATCAATGCTAACGCTCAGGCTGCAAAGATGACGTCATGCTGGCTACATCCGACACATACATTTTTTATGTGATCTTTTATTTATACACGAACTGATGTCATGCATCATTCTTGGGCTTGTCTGCAAAACACATCCAATGCAAAAGACATTCAGGTATCGATACAAAGAGTTCAACATTGTTTAAGCAGAAAAATAATAATCAATCATAAAGTTTTCCAGCTGCACAAATCTGCCTAATTCCAGGAAACAGAGGCTGTAAATGAGAGCAGGGTGCAGAACAATCTGAGGTACAAAAGGAAAATTGACCAAACAATAGAAATTTTAGAGAAAGAACACATAACCCAAAGTGTAATTCCACATTAAGGACACAGGCGGGCAGTATTGTCATGAATGTGCTGCAGTGGGAAGTAGGAGTGAGTCAGAAAGAACCAGCATTTCCATCAACTGTTGAAAAAATAAATCAATACAAAGTTTTTTTTTTAAATTTCTATCTCTGCTCCATTTTCTTTTAGGGAAGAAAAAGTGCAAGAGCTGTCTGCTCTTTGGTCCCTCTACCATCTCACACTTCTGTTTAATCAGTTTTCTGTTTGACATTTATTCAGCTGTGTGAAAACTATAAGTTTAATCTCAGCCAAACCGATTTATTGGGGAACAAATAAAACACTGAAAAAACGCCAAACAATAACATTTTTAAGTTATCTAAGTGACTTATATATCATGTTTAACCTGAGTAGTGAAAGACCGTGGGGGGTTTAAAAACAATGTGCTGGGAGTTCGCTGTTCTTGCTGCTCTGGTGAGCCTTGACCGCCCGGTCTGCTATTGAGGTGGTGGGTAACAGATGTCTCTGAAAACGTTGGAGCACTTTTGCAAAAATGTGATATATTGATAAATCGAGCAGATATTTGAAGTTTACACAGATACATTCTCACCTGAAAATATCTTAAAAGTTTATTTTGTGACCCAGAAAGAGTAATATTAAAACTATGCAGCTGCTGCCATCGTTGTTTTCCCAAAGATTCCAAACTTACTTGAATTTTCTAAAAATGATATTATCTTTGGATCTCTAAGAAAAGAAAAGAAGCTTGAAAATGTTTTAAATGTAATTATTATTATGGGTAAATTCTTCATTCACAAATGTCGTTTTCTGAAAACAAAGCTGTCCTTTTTTACTCTTCACAAAGAACTCTGCCTCTTCTTCTCATCTGTAAAGTTTATGGACAAAAAACAAGCTCTGGATCTGTATCATATGATTAATGAACTAGATCTGTTAGAAAACCCCTAAGGTAAACCCCTCTTTTATGTCTTTTAATTATCTTTTGTTTGTTTTGTTTGTTTTTTTGTTTGTTTTGTTTGCTTTTGTTTGGGATTTGTTTTTGTTTTATTTATTTATTCGCTGTTGTTTGTACTTCCTGTTCATTATCTATCTTCTGTATGTTGGAATACAGCCTGTTCTGATACTATCTCAAGTTGGGAAGAAAATCTTTGTAGAGATTGCCAGATTCGTTGTCCCCCCCCCCCCAACAAGAGCGCCTGGCTGCAGCCACTGGGGAGCAACATATTGCAACCTTCACACTAACCGGAAACACGTAACTTCAGTTAAATCGACTTTGACAGCGAAAACTAAATTGCGGTTTTTTAACACTCTGGGTTTGTTTAAAAAATCACCATCTCTTCAGCCTGTTCATGGCCAAAAGTGTCCATGTGTTATGTTTTTTGTTTTTGTTTCTTTGCAGCTTCTTCTGCATAAAGGTTTTTTCATAAATATAAAATATTCATTACTTTTTACATTTTTAATCCTTCAAACACCTTTTACTGGTACAATGCACTTGTTTGAAGACAAACTTAAAACTCACCCCCGCTGCTGTACAGTACAGAATGCGTTTAGCTTGTCGAATTTATATAAATCTTCTATCACTAGCAGTGTAACTCTGAAGTGCTGTACTGAATGTTTGTAAGTTTTCTCCCCAACAAACACAACAATGCCGACGAAATGTTTTGCACCGTCTTTTCATTCTATAATACTGGACTTATTTTCCTACGAAGTTTTAAACTTTAAGAGTGTTTAAACAAGAGAGAAAAGTGTAAAAATGTTCACACCTGTCTGAGAAAAGTGTATAAAACATGTAGTGAGGGGTTTTACAGCCTTAAAACATCTATAATAATTGTAAAAAATAAAGTTGGCTACTTCGTGGATTTCACCTACAGCGGGGTATTTTTAGAACAAAACACCAGCGATAAACGAGGGACCACTATATCATCAATAGTAGAGTCTGGGACATCTAATTGATTAATGTCAACACTGATTATTATGCACTATTGTTTTTGTTCAAGGAGAGCAAAAAATATAAAACTTTCTCAGGTTGTTTGTTGCCAAAAATGGCCACCTTTTGTGTTTGTTCACAAAATGCTATAAAATTTATATTTATTAAAACATTATCTACTTTTACCGCCTTGACTCTTTAAATTAGCACCAGTCCTTTTCATCAAAACCAAAATTTTATCTACAGTCTTTTTTTTTTATCTTTAAATGCCAGTTAGGCTATACTGTATATTGGTTTCCGCCCCAATCATAGCACAGAAACTGCTCTGTTAAGAATTACCAATGACCTTCTGATGGCAGCTGATTCTGGTCTCCTATCCATCCTCATCCTTCTTGATCTTAGTGCGGCGTTTGATACCATTTCTCTCCTGAACCATGTAGCTTCCATTGGTCGTACCCCCCTTACCTGGTTTACCTCCTATCTCTCAGACCGCACTCAGTTTGTCCAATTTAAATCCCATTCCTCAACTCTCCATCCTGTTTCTGCTGGTGTGTCCCAGGGTTCAGTATTAGGGCCTCTTTTATTCATTATTCATATGCTTTCTCTTGGTTATATATTCCGAAAATATAATATCAATTTTCACTGTTATGCCGATGACACCCAGCTCTACCTTTCTTCTAAACCCAATTCACCCCTCCCACCTACCTCCCTCTCAAACTGTCTTATTGAGATTAGATCCTGGTTCTCCTCCAATTTTCTCAAACTTAACAGTAATAAAACTGAAGTTTTACTTGTTGGTACACCATCTATCTTAACCAAATCCCACAGTTTTTCCATTAACATTGAAAATGCTCCTACCCTTCCCTCCCCTCAGGTTAAGAGTTTGGGTGTCATACTTGATAATACTCTTTCATTCCAGTCTCACATTAATTACATAACCCGGTCTGCTTACTTCCATTTACGTAATATTAACCGACTCTGTCCCTTCCTTACTCCTCATGCTGCTGCCATCCTTGTCCATAGTCTTATTACGTCCCGTATTGATTACTGTAATTCCCTCCTATTTGGTCTCCCTAAAAGGTCCCTTCATAAACTCCAGCTCCTTCAAAATTCTGCAGCTTGGGTCATAACTTGCACTCCGTTAAGTGCTCATATTACCCCAGTTCTTCAGCAGCTTCACTGGTTGCCCATAGAAGCCAGGATAAACTTTAAAATCGTACTTCTTACATACAAATGTATCCATAAATCTGCTCCTTCATATTTGTGTGACCTGCTCCATATCACCACTGTTTCCCGCCTTCTCAGATCATCATCTGCTATTCATCTTACTGTTTCGTCCTCACACCTTATCACTATGGGGAACAGAGCTTTCAGTCGCTCTGCTCCTCGGCTCTGGAACTCTCTTCCTCCTGCACTAAGAAATATTGACTCCCTCTCCGTATTTAAGACACAGCTAAAAACACATCTGTTTAAACTGGCTTATTCACTTTAATGCTGATTTTATCTGTTGTCACGCTCTGTTTTGTAATTTTAACTTATTTTATGTATTTTATGACTATTGTTCCTTTTATTAATTTTGTTTTTTGTAAGGTGACCTTGGGTTTCTGAAAGGTGCCCTCAAATAAAATGTATTATTATTATTATTATTATTATGTATTACCAGTAACCTTTCAGATAAAAAAAGTGAAGTCCTAATGGTTTCATAAATCTTCCTATTTATTTATTTATTTTTTCATATGAGCATCGGGGACAAGGCTGTCTTACAATTGTTGAGGTCACTAGTGTGCACCCTATTTCTTCCAGGATCACTCTTCATTTGTAGGTTTTAGTGAACTCCTACTACTGTGAAGTGGTTTTCATGGGACAAAGGCATTGTATTCCAAGATTTGGGAGATTGTAGAAATGAGCATTAATGCCCTTCTTGCCATCTTTACAGAAAAAAAGTGATCTGGAAGCTGTTAGGCTTACTTACAGCAGTAGCACTTTCTGCACCTGTATAAACTCCAGGACACATTTTCTAACAGTGTTTGTTGCTGAATGTGCTGCAGCTTTGAATTCTTTTGAGGGTTAATATTTTGGCTATGGTGTCTTGTTATGAAAAGTACCTGAGTAAAAGTGTTTTTAGCATGTGCTTCAAAGATAAATTTGACTGGGAAACCCAAAGCTCAATAGCCCGTATCAACAGAAATTCACTGCAGCCTGTGTAATATTTGATGCATCATAATTTATTCCAGTCTATCTTGCAAATACATATTTGTGTTGCAATGTCATGCACAAACACACGCAACTATTAGATCCTTAAGATCAAACCTGTGTCCTTCTTTTGGTCCACTACAGTGTAGTAAGCCATCAAACGCCCCTATTTGAAACTAAGAATATTACATGAAATTGGTTGTTTGGCTAAAAATGGGCAAATGATGTCATTTGGTAAAAAAACAAAAAAAAACAAAACAACAAGCATAAATTTTTATGTGTTGAGTTTAGAATAAAAGCAATTATACCTAAATTGCATGATTTAGCACTGTCAATAACAAGGAATTTAAAAATGTCATAATGCTTTTCAAGTAGCCAAAAGCTGAAAACAATCTAGACCCTTTCATTCCATTTGCATTAACACAGCAAAAATGGTAAAAAAAAGAAAAAAAAAGAAAAGAAAAAAAGAAGAAGAAGTGGCCACAAATGGCCAGGATAGAGCCCAGAGGGTTAATGTGTAAAATGTATAAAATATTACTGATTACAGGGTAATACATTAATGTTAATAGCAACTGTAAGCTTTTTATTTTGAAGTTACAATTATAAACAATGCTGTTACATTTACACTAAATTTTTTACTATAAGTATGGAAATGGAAACAAGTGAACAACATGTTATAATAAGTTTAATTGGAATTCTGTACACTAGAAAAAAAACCCACCAACACATAAAAAACACAAACAAACAGCCAGTGCCTTCATCTGTCTGTTAAACGTCAAACATCGCATTGACCTGTATTCCCTGGTCGTCAGCTCATGCTTTTAAAAAGAGCTCAATGTCCTCTGCAAACTGAAAAACAAAGAGGAAGATGTCCCTCTACACAAAAACACTGCAGATGACAGGCCAGGCAAACATCTACAGTGGGGCAAAAAAGTATTTAGTCAGCCACCGATTGTGCAAGTTCCCCCACTTAAAATGATGACAGAGGTCAGTAATTTGCACCAGAGGTACA
>NW_005187520.1:433412-445895 GCF_000239375.1 Pundamilia nyererei
TTAAACAACAGTTCTCGAGTTCTTGTATTCACAAATTTGGATTTCCACGCTGCCCACTGAGCAGGATGACAGCAATACCTCAAGTCTGTCAGGATGAGGAGTAAAAAGTATTTATTCTCAGTTGTATTTATTAATTCTGACTAGTATCAGCACAACACAGCGCTTCAGTAGATTAGTTGATGGAACCTTGACTCAAAGGTCAGGGCACTGACAAAATAGCTAGCTATCATTTTTCTGTATAATGAGTATCGATGTCTAATTTAGCAATTTTTAATCTATTGGCCTAAGTCCAAACAGAAACTCAACCAAATTCCAGGGCTCAGTGTTCACTTAATTTTCTGTGTTTCACCCCGAGGCAAGATCTGAAGTTAAACAAAAAAAAAACTAGGATAGAAAACGGTGTAATAAAAAAGCATACTTGGAGGCAGTCCAATCAAAATGGATGACTAATTGCATTAATCAGCCTGTTAACAGAAAATGACCGAATGCAATGGTTTTAGCTGAATGTAATTGTTATAGACAGTGTTGTTGTTAATGTATGTTTGGGGGCGTTGAACCCCGGAACCTTCAGAGGTTTTTCAGGGTTCTCCCTGCCGGAATGTTATGTGTGGGACAGTTTCCTGTATGTGTGCGACTAGCTGTGGTTGTTTCTAAAAGTGGTCAGTAAACGACTTCATAGCACCTGCCCAGCAGTATATAAACTCCGTCATGCTAGCTAGTATGCAGTACCAGTTATTCTAAGCGACTGTAAAAAGTCAGCACAACGAAAACAAACTACAACTAAACTTGGTTTATATCTGACACAGATAGACAGCAGGTCATAACTTCTTACCTGAAGTTCAGTTCCTCTGCCACTATGACCGGCGGCCGCCTCGGGTCTCTCCTCCTCTTGCCTCCCCTTTCCCTTATCCACCTGCTGGTCCACCACTTGCTGATGTTGCTAAATCTGTGGAAGCTATGCCATAGCTACCGCCAAACAATTCAGTTATTTTTACACATTTGCCAGCGTCTGCCTGAAGGGCTTGTTTCTTTTTGGCCCTAATTTTTTCTGCACCTCCTTTCCTTTTTTTGTTCTCCATTTTCTTTAGTTCGTCTATAAGATTGCTAAACAAGGGGGAGGGTGCATCCGACCTCCTCGGCTGTAATTGGTCCAGCCCAGAGTCGATCATGAGCAATTGGCCAATCCAACACCTTTCATTATTTATACCCTTCCAAAAAAAAAAAAAAAAAATCGATCAGCCCATAAAAACAAAAAATCGCCAGAGGCCCACTGGGTATGCCTGATGGCCAGTCCAGCTATGCCTAAAATTCATATCGTGATATAATTTGAAGCACGTGCGGTAACGATATATATCACGATATATTCTTTTCTTCTGTATAACATATTTTCCACACTATAAGGCACACTTAAAATCCTTTAATTTTCTCAAAAATTGAGAGTGTGCCTTATGTATGACTTCTGGTTGTGCTTACTGATCTCGAACTGATTTTGGCGTGCAGAAATCTGTTAAAAAATGTTTTAGTACAACTTTGGTAAGCCGCACTGCTTGATGGATTGTCAGAGCATTACGGCTGCCGTAGTGAGGAGCTTCGCGGAGTAATCTGGGTCCAAAACTCCGTCAACTTCAGGTCCCAAAGTCAAACGAACACTGAGAGTTAAAAACGGTCTAAATTCTTTCATCTTTAATTAAATCATTGCTGCTTTATCAGGTGTAACAATTAAGTTTTACATCCATGAAAACAGAATTTTTTTAATTTAACAGGAAGTTAGCTCGCTAATTTACACCTAAACATTTCATACCATGTTCTGAAAGAGATTTTTGAAACTAATTAAAACGTACAGCTCTGCTACCACTTTCAAAATAAATGAAGACAGAAAACTAAACAGCAGTGGCGTTTGTAGGTTTACTGAAGTTGGACTACCTGGTATATAATGTTGTGCTACGTGATTGCTAGCGACACAGCTATGTTAGCATAACATTAGCACAGTGAAGCTGGAAACTTTTTTTCCACTCGATAAAAGATAACGTGAGGGATTCTGGTGGTCAGGGACAAATGCAACCGCATAGCAGGATGCTATACACGGGGCAAACTTCAGTCAGGAGAACAACTAAGATTATTCATCCACAATATGAGGTTAGTTATTAATATACTGCAACAACATGGGAATAGAACAGCTGCGAGAGAATTCAACATTAATGAATCAATGTTACGGAAGTGGAGGAAGAGCAGGTTTTGGCTTTCCTCCACTTCCTGGCTTCCATACAGATTAAAAAAAAAAGTCACACAAGAGAACGAAGATGATAAGAATAAAACTAGCAGATGACGTAAAAACCATTTCCATCAAGAACAAGTTTGAACAAGTTTGCTTCAGGTCGGCTTTGAGACAGAATTTACTTTTTAATTTTATTGAAACAGAAGAAACATAAAAAAAGTGACCGAAGCCTGCAGTCACAACACTCCCAACATGGCACAGAGGACTGTTATAAAGCATGTTTAATATAAAATAGTACAAAAGTGAGAAAAAAAAGACATTTGGCAGGAATAATGTTTAAATCTGGGGGAAAAAAACTTGCAGAAGGATGCTGAGTTTGTGTCCTGAGGGTGGGTACAAGGACTCGATGCTGCTCTGTGTGGAGTTTAAATCGATTTACAGTCTTTGTTGTGTCACAGACTGTATATAAATATATAAATTTAAATGGTGTACAGATAGTGTATGTGCTGAGGCTGATGGTTCAGGTTTAAATCCTGGGGTTTTAGATAGAACTCTGGGTCCCAACCTTCTAATATTTATATTAGAAAGCAACATAATTTGGTTGCTTTAGGGATACAAACAGGAAGTGTAATGTTTGGGCTAAAGTCTGAGCCATGTTATGCTATATTTCTTGAAATTTGGGCCATCAAAAATGTGCCAAATTAGCTTTTAACACTTCCTGTTTGCACTGCTGTCATGGCTGTGAGCACAAGTATCTCGGGTTTACTCTGATCCAGAAGAAAATCTAAAATGTGGATTATTTTAAGGCAAATTCTGCATTTATAAGGAGTGTCGTTTTTTCTTTCATTTGCAAGAGGATTTCTTCATCTTTGCTTACTGTGTGTTATGAGTCGGAGAAGGACAGCTTTATGGAAGCAGTGCTGCAAATATAATCGCCAACTGTGTCACTGAGCAGCCAAATCAGCATCACTAACCTCCTGTTGGTTTTCAAAGAGGACAACTGGCATAAGTCTTTATGTCTTTATGTAAAATAAACCTCATCATAACCGACACAGTAAGAGAATTTGAAGTTGACAGATTTGCTGCGCATTGGCTCCACCAGGTGGTGCTTTTGAATTGTTTGCACTTCAGGTTATACTTTGTACTTCGTCCACCTAACTCTTCATCTAATCTCTTAATCTAATATTAAAACAAATAAATAAATTAAATAATACTCGATAAATAAAAGAAATAAAGAGGCCAGTGAAATAAGCATAAAACTCATAGAATTGAATTTGAATTGTTTTACATATATTATAAATCATCTTGTGACATCTTAATATGGCTTTGGTAACAATGAATGGAATAAGCAGAAAAAAATGAAAACAGCCTGACCATCTGAGTAATGCGCAGCGTCACTGGAAACACTTCAGCTCACACCATCATCATTTCCACACTGCCATGTCCTGAACACTGCCCCCTTTCTAAAAACAGCATTTAGTCCCTGCAAGTGCTAATTTTAAAGTGCCCCTGCACCTCCTCGTATATAAAATTACAGTCACATACAAAATAAAAATCACATCTTACCAGAGAGGTTGAATCCTCCTGCTTTGTTCTGCTGTGTAAATGTTAAATGTTAAAAAAAAACCCCCCAGAAAGCTGCCATTTGAATAAATCTACATTTAAAAGCTGTTTATTCCTGTCGAAGTGCAGGAAATATTTTTTGCTACTCTGTCTTCTTTTCAAAATCTTAAGAAAAACACCCATTTCTCTTTAATCCCATCTCACTGAACAATTAGCCTTCATAAGATTTTTTTTACTATTTTCTCAATTATTATTAAGGCTATAAAAAGATACTTACAGATATTTATTACTCGTTTAAAACATCCTTGAGGTGTGAAAACTGTGTAAATCTGTGCAAGTGCTTGCTTTGATATGAACAACAACATATGAACTGAAAGCTCAGCTGCATTACTCAAAGTAAGGCAACCGAAAGTATAAAACTGAAGAAACTATTGTGCCTTTTTAGCTGCATTTTAGAATCTTCCAAGATGAACCGTTCCAAAAGATAAACTGTTCCAAAAGGTCTAGTTATTTTTTATATTAAATGTGAAATGATTGTGTTTTTAATGACCAAGCTAAGTCAGCTATCTGAGGGGCGCATTCACTTCTGGCTAGACAGTTAGCTATTAGCTTTTAGGGTTGTAACAGTGGTGCAAACAGAGGTGTTACTAATGGCATGGTGGTTAAAGTGCCAGTTAGCCATGAAATTGTCATTTTGGGATTTTATATTAAATTTCCATATACCTGAAAGCTGTAGTCAATCTGATATGCCTTGAACAGTACTTCAAGATATCTACAAAAGCACTGAAAAGGAAAACACAAATAACAGTCAGCACTTTGAAACATAGCTTAGCACCCATATTCAAGTTTTGTGTGACATTTTTGATATGTGGTGTTTTTAGGGTTGAGTGAATAAGGCCTGTGTAAAGAGGTTTATGCTGCTGCACCAAAAACCTCCTTACAATTGCACTGGTCTTCCATAGCTTGCGTGAAAGATGACAATTTGTCTGCAAACAATTGCCAACTACTCTGTGAGCAAACTGTTAACAATGTGACACACACTTGGTAGTTGCTGAATGTTTGCAGACCATTTGGTGTCCTCCATGAAAAATACAGGTGACCATGTCAAATACAAATCAAAGCAATATCAAAGAGAGTTTTTTTTATACAGCCCTCTTTTTGGAACCAATGTGACTGCCAGCAACATGCAGAAACTGCTTGCCAGCCAATCATGGAATACACATTTTCCCTTTGCGTACAATAGCAGACAAGTTATGTGCGTATAATGCACGTGAATAGCTAAGTGATGATTCATGCCATTGTACACTTTGTAAGGAAAAGCTATGTATAATAAGGGGCCTTGAGGCACCACCCATTAGTGATCTTAACAAAGCAGCCATTTGGGTTGTTTGGGTCTTTGGTTAAAATTTGTGCTAGCATATAACATAAAGGCTCATATAAGTTTTTAACTTCTAGTCTGGTCCTCATTCTACTGCTACATGTGAAAATGTCTTTTGCAAATGTTTCCTGCTATCCATATCAGAAGTATGTAACTTCTATGCTTATGAACCTGGGTGCTCCACTTTAGCTCTGACCATCACAGTATTCTCCACTAAATTTCATCTCATGGTTTCATGGTCTCAGATTTGTTTGGGGCAACAAAGCTTGCAGGAATTGTGAAACTCCTGCTCCATGTGTCTCCTCAGAAGGCTGCAGTTGACATTGTGTCACAGTTTTGATGTACGTGTTTGGTTTGATGTCGATAGGAACTGAACCTGGCTGGCAATTTCACTTCAGTCGATCAGGGATCGCAGCACTGCCGCCATGCTGAGCCCTATAGCCAGGCTGCTCCACGTGGGCCTGTTCATGGCTCCGCCCGCCTTCTGTTGTAAAGTGTAGTTACAGGTAGGGGTGGCATCAGTTTGGGTAGTGCTACCCACAGTCCGTCTAGTCGTTCGGGCTATGCGTCGTAACAGGAAGTCGTGTTTAAGGGCAGAGTATTGATCCGGACCATACGGGACACTGAGAGTCTTTGTCAAAACCTCGTGACCTGGATATGTTACCTACAATAAAAGATATGGGAGAGCAGGACATACATTATGCATGCTTCCTTGGCAATATCATTAGAAACACAGTATACATTTTCATTGCTATGCAGATGATACCCAGCTTTATTTATGTATGCCCAACCTTAAGTACACCCTGCTTTATTGTGTTTTTATTTTTTACTCTAACATGACCATAACTCACAAAACAAACATCATGTGGCAGTGAATGTTTATTTAGGTTGAAGAATAAGCTGCACTGGGCTGTAAAGTCTTACTGTGAATGTGTAGTTCCCAGGTAGCAGCAGACGGTAGTATTCCCCATGTTGATTGGTTCTGAATGGACATATATTCCTGCGACCTCTGACCTCCACCACTGCGTTCTCCACTGGCTCGCCTGAACCATCAAACACTTGACCTTTGACACCTGAACACCACATACCGGGTTATTATCAAGTACTGATACTGCTTCAATAGAGACAGGTGGACTCAAAGACAGAGACATACTGACCCAGGTGGACTTGCTGGACGTAGGCCAGCAGAGCCTTTTTATTGTCGTTCCACAAAGCAGGAAGCTCTCTGGCTGGAGGATACTTGCAGCAGGACAGTTCCAGAGTGATCTCCAAACACTGCCCCCACACATAGTTGTAATCCTGCATCCCACCTGATGCACACATTCAAACACATTCAGGTCCACACTGATGCTGAGACTAAGCTGCAGCAGCACAGATGGTCAGATGTTACTCCTACAAATATTTCACTGACCATTTTAAACATCAGTTAATACGTTTGGTCCATGAACTGTCAGAAGATTAAGGAAATTCAAAATCTTTTTAAACGTGATTCTAAAAGGCATTTGATCTTTATGTCTTAATTTTGAGTAACCTCAGATAAGCTGTCTATTGGAGTAGTCCTGATTGAATAACCAGGTTTTCATGACTGTAAAACAGGATCCCTGTCGGTTTGTAATGAATGTGCACAACAAGAGTCAAATCTCCATTGTGACCATCAAATGAACCCCTCGAGCCGTGCACAGTTCCCACATACGTGATAAGGTTACTGCGATCAGGTTTCTGCAGGATGACACCAGAGCGGGCTGCACGGGCGCTGAGCGCTCAGCAGCTCCTCATCAAGTTTCTGTCGTTAGAAACTCTCTCCAGATATGAGGAGATTTTTTTTCAATGAAGATTATGTTTGAAAAATCGCAGGAAGTTCTTTTTTAGTTGTGAGAGATGCATTCTGGGTTGTTCCTAGTCTTAAAGCTGCTTAGCTAGGGGATTTTTCTTTTATTATATGGTGACTCGGCGTATTTGTTTGGTCTTGTTTAACCTGCAGTAGTTTCCAAAGGTTCTGGTAACGAGTTTCAAATTCATGACAATTAAAGAAAAAAAAAGTTTCTCTACTGCTGAAATTAAGCCTGAAGTTTGTCACAGATTAAGAGCTCAAAAACAGTCTACCAAAAGTTTTATGTGAGGCAATATATAAGTTTATCCAAGATTTAAGAGGATTTATTTTAGAAGTGATTCTTTATGTGTCACTCAGAGATGTTAATGCCAGGGACTTTCTTCTCCTTTGAGGTATTAGAAAATTTTAGGGAAGCTAAAGTGATGAGTGTAAGAGTATTTCCTGTCCTGTAGTTTTGCTGGGATGCTTGTCCTCCACTTTCACAATAAACCTCACATTCCCACTATCTTGGAATATTTTTACAGCTTACACTGTAAAAATATTCCAAGATAGCATTTAAAGTTGAAATTCACCCAACTTTCCAAGCAACACAAGCAATGAATGTCTTGCTTTATTAAAACAGGAAAAAAGCTGCTTTGCTCAGGTTTTCAGTTTGATCAAACAACTGCAATAGAAAATTAAAGAAATTGGCTATTATTTCTTTTCAAGATAACTCAAAGAGTGAAGTTGGAGAACCTGTAAAAGCTTTGTACAGTCATGACTTTTTGCACTGTGAAAAAACAAGTGCACTCTGTGATTCAGCAGCTTGTAGAGCTGTTTTGTGGCAAAAGTTTGAAGTAATGGTTCTCTGTATGACTTTATCAGACTCTGTCATTACTATAGATACATTTTGGTCCACGCTTCTTTACAGCGTTGCTTAGGTTCATTCATTTGCAGCCTTCATGTGTGCATAGGTCTTTGAAGGCCCCACCACAGCACCTGAGTCAAGCTGAGGTCTGGACTTTGACTGGACCATTGCAGCACTTTGATTATTATCATTATTATAATTATTTTTTTTGTCATTCTGATTGGAGATTTGCTGCTGTTCTTTGGATAATTATCCTGTTGATCCAATTTGGGGAAAAGTTGATGGTCGAGTCAGTGACTGCAAGGTGCCCAAACCATCATTCTTCCACCACTGTGCTGACAGCTGGTATGAGGTGTTCGGTTTGTGCATCATGGATAAACATTTCCACTTTGTTACAGTCTTGTGTCTTGTTCAGATGATACTTTCCAAACTTTAACCTTTATCATGCTAACTGAGGCCTGTAGGATCTGAGATGGCGTGGGTGGGTTTTACACGGTCTTAACTTCTTTACTTCTGAGAGGAATTAAAGAGTAAATACAAAAATATGGGGTAAATCTGATCAGACGTCCACTTCTGGGGAGAATGTGGTACTGAATTAACACAAATCTGAATTTTCCAGACCTGCAACCTGCAAAAACTTTAGCTCTTTGGTGCTTATTCGCAGATGATCAGGTAATAAAGTCGATTTGATTATCAGCAATAATTCCTATTGGCGCAGTGAGGATGCACTTAATTTTTCACAGGACTGCACTTCAATATAAATAAATCATGGAGCAAAGGTAGTAGTGGTTATTGTAGTGGTTTTTCTACAATGCTAATCAGAAGCTAATCTTCTGTATGTTCTCTATAGTATCACAAATCCCTGTGTGATCATTTTGCTATCCTTCTCTAAACACTTCAGTAGTAAATGAACTATTTGACAGAACCAGATGAACGTTTCCTGTTTCCAGTCTCTCTGTAAGCTAAGCTTAGCCAAACTCACTGACCTTCCAGACGATACCACTGGAATCCGTTGGTGATGCCCTCCAGGAACGGCCTGCTGTCCATACAGAAGTTACCTCGGTACATGGAGGCGTGATTGTGGGAGTACTCCTTAGCCAGGTGAACAAACACGTCATTATCAGGAGCGATGCTAGCCCTGCCCACCAGTTCACTACCTGTTTAAATGATGAGAGCAAAAGCCTGTGATTGGTGGTGATTATTTGAGCTTTAGAATTATTTTGTTTCCAGTAGCACTTCCTGTTGCCTTTTCCTGAAGTTTTCCCCAAGTTTTTCTGTGTGTGAGTTTGCAGGCTGGTAAAGTTAAGGCAGTAACTCTGACTAAATGACTGTTTTTAATCGAATAGTTCTACTGAGCAGTTATAAATCTGATTATCTCGATTAACACACTTCCTTTTCTGCATTTTGAAGTCAAAACAACAAATTCAAACAATACAAATACAAAACAAACAGGCTTTAAGCCATAGCGTTATGTGTTCCCACATAAACATCTGAAGTACAGGACTTAAAGAGTTTTAGCCGTTCAAATAAGAGATTATGAGAAGCTAGATTTATTCAAACTCAAAATCTCTTTTCTTTCTTTTTCAGAACAAGAGAATGAGCTTTTTATGAGCCGCACATTTTTTTTCTGCAGCTTATCCGAGTCCTGAAAGTATCCTAGTGCCTAAAATACCTCAACTGACTCCTCCAACAGGTTTTTAAAGCTCAGGTGTTTTAGTAGATTTTTATTATTATTATTTCAGATAAAGGGAGAATGGCAAACAAATATTTTATTTCATGCTGAAAACTGGTGTTTAATATTCCTGTGAATATACCTTCTGGTCTAAGCCTTCCCTAATGATTGAGCGCTCCCTTTCTCTGCATTTGTAGTTTCTTTCTTTCTGTCAGTACCCTGAGCCCGTGGCCATGAGGTAACAAACTGTTAAATTAATATCTTTTCTTATTATTATTCCAGCTCTATTATCTTTGAAAATTATAAATATTCCACATCTAGCACATGAAAGAAAGCTACGCTCTTCTGTAGAGGTGCACTCATCACACATTCTTTGTACTTGTATATTTGTCTGGTGGGTCTGAGGGCCTATTTCCTGCTTTGCACTTTCCATTTCACATGCTGATATGAAGCAAATAAGAAGCTCCAAAAACATTCTACAAAGATCCACAAAAACACGACTGTGGGACTGTTGTGGACGACCAGCTAAAGTCAGACTGCTGGATCTGCCGCTTACCGCCATTGCTGTTGTCATAGGGGTAACTGGCCACCACAGCGCCTCCATGAAGGTTTGCAGAGAGAACAAAACTCTCCGTCCTTAACCAGCCAATCACTGCTTGGACCTGAAACACATGATAGCATCCTGATGACAGAGGAAACTTAAAAACGCTGTCTCGTTCCAAAGCAAAACCAACCTCAGCTTCCCTTCTCTCCTCAAAGAGCTGCTGACTTTGGAGACCAGCGAAAGCATCCGGGAAGTCCCTGTTCAGATCAATGCCGTTGCCGTTGTACCTGACGGAGAAAAACGGTCACATCACGCATGAAAATGCTGTTTTCATTTCTGTATCAGGTCAGAGCACACAGCCTTCTTGGGTGGACTTCCCCCCTTGCCTGCGCAATTACAGTGAAATCAGGAGGGGTGTGACTTCACCTCTTAGTGCTAATCATAGTTTACCTCTTATATTTCTTGTCTATTTAAAAAACAAACTTTGAAAACTTTTTAAAACTTACAGTAAATTATAAGTCATTTAGTGCTGCTAAGGCTCCCTTGAGCAAGGCACACGTGTTAAAAATAGTTTCCATGATACTCTGAGTGTGCAGGATGAGAGTGTCTCTATTTAAAGAGCAGCTGCTGAGACACAAAATGATTTCTGTGCACAGACAGGCTGCCATCAGTTCTCTGTTAATTACTGACGATAAGAGATCACAAATATCTTTTTCATTGCGATCAGGCTGTTCTTGTCACTGCCATCTTCTGCTGCTGTTTTCAGACATTTACAGAAGGATCTGATTTTGTCAAGTTTATTTAAACACTACACAAAGGCTCAAGAGTTGGGCGTTCGTCTTGTAATCGGAAGGTTGCCGGTTCGAGCCCGGCTCCGACAGTCTCGGTTGTTGTGTCCTTGGGCAAGACACTTCACCCGTTGCCTACTGGTGGTGGTCAGAGGGCCCGGTGGCGCCAGTGTCTGGCAGCCTTGCCTCTGTCAGTGCGCCCCAGGGTGGCTGTGGCTACAATGTAGCTTCACCATCACCAATGTGTGTGTGAATGGGTGAATGACTGAATGTCGTGTAAAGCACTTTGGGGTCCATAGGGACTAAGTAAAGCGCTATACAAATACAGGCCATTTACCATGATAAGTCGGAGTTCGCATAATACATTTTTTTTTCTTTTGGCTCTGTATGATGTCGCATATTTATACTGAGGTTTGTGACAATAACTAGTTACTCTCGCCCGTCTTTCTCAAACCTGTTACTGCTTGAGGTTTCTTCCTGTTAAAAAAACGTTTTTCCTTCCCACTGTTGCCAAAGTAAGACAAATGTACAAATACATTATAGAGCCTCTAATTTGTCACTTAGCACTAATTAGCAGATATTAGCTGCTTTGTTTATATTGTTGATATTGCATCTGCACAGTTTAGTTTAGCTAGCATTAGTGATAGGTTAGCACTAAAACCCCAAATGGTCACTTCTCACAAAAACCAACATGGAAGCAACAAAAATGCCAAAGCTGAGCCTTCAAAATACCAGAGTCTGAAACCAGTCGGTGATGTCACTGTGGTCGTGCCGATCATTTATTTACTGACTATAGTTTCAGACCGTGGATGAGCGAAGTAGTTGCACTGAGGCTCAGTATGAGATAAATAAGGATTATTTTGATCTGTCAATCATGTAAAGCTACTGTAGTGAAGTCCAAGAGTAGAAATATGTACCTTTTTATCATAAAAGGCCTGCTCTGAGTGTCTTATGTCCAAATAATGATCCAATTCTTCTTTGAAATCTCAAAAGTGAACTTCTTCTCTCATCTACCTGAACTCTAGAAGAAAAGTAATTCATCCAATGGGACGACCCAAATCTTCTGGCACCTTTCTGTAGGAATTAGTGCCAGCATATTAAAACAAGACTTCACCATCTCATTTGTCATCTCACTCACTTTCATGTGCTTAAGTGAAATGTTTCCTTATAAGGTTTGGAAAGCAGTGACCCCAAAGAGACCACACACACACACACACACACACACACACACACACACACACACACACACACACACACGCACACACACACACACACACACACACACACGGACTAAACCTATATGGGAGGCAAGTCCACATAATGAGACTGTTCCCACAAGCAGTTACTGCAGACATGAGTCTACTGTAAACAGAATATACGAAGACGACGAAACAATCATAATTAGATGCTTACAGAGTATAATTGTGTGTGCATGTGTGTGATATAGATCTACAGTGTGTGTGTGTGTGTGTGTTTCTCTTGCCAATCAAAGTATTTTGGGTGCAGCAATGTAGCTTAGGCTTTACAAAACAAACAAGCTGTGACTGCAAGATTATGTCTGTGTGTCAACTTGGCATTTAATCTCTCTCACTCACACACACACACACACACACACACACACACACACACACACACACACACACAC
>NW_005187520.1:445915-450544 GCF_000239375.1 Pundamilia nyererei
ACACACACACACACACACACACACACACACACACACACACACACACACGCACACACATGCAAAATTATTCTTTGCAAAAGTTAAAGTGTGAGAAATATTTTCCAGCGTTCATGTTTTGTTATCAACGTGTTTATGCTAACAGTGGATCCCGTGAAGAGGGCTGCTGATGGTGCGTAGCCTCACTAATCCAAGGAACTTTACAGCCAGTCAGCTGTAACTAAGTGGTTTAAGTCAAGTACTGCCCTTAAGCATGTTCCTCACAAATTTGAGGAATGTAAACTTTTAATACTACTTCATAGTTATTAAATGCTGCATAAATTTGTAGCTTTGCCTCTAAAAATATGAAATAAGACAGCCTCTCATAAGTCACCATAGTCACGGGCTATTTCAGTTTGGAATCTGGCGTTATTCGTTTGGACTACAAACCTAATCAACTGGAGATGGTGCAGGAAAACAACAGGATGTCCTGAAACACAGTGCACATCGTGGTGACAGGTGGTGTTCCTGCACTCAATGCTCCGCTGCTGATTGAGGAAGAAAACTGCAACTGCAGATCTGTTGATACCAGACTTGGAATGTCTCCATGTGTCTGTGGATGAGACGACTCCCGGCTGTGGAAGTGCATATAAAAACAGACTGCCTTTCAAGATACGCTGTTACAGCTTCCCAGAATCACAGTGACAGAAGATGGCCAGAGGCCAGGTCAGTCGCTGGGCAGCCTTTACTTTACAGGGGACAGTATTATATTTCCTACATATTCATTTTGTTTTGTGCAGTAAAAACAAGTGCAAGCTGTGCCTTTTAAAATCTGAAATCCATTTTAATATATCTGACATGATTTTGGGTGCAGTTATTTTTGTTTATGTGGCATTAATTTTACTGTCTAGTAAAATTCTAAAATTTTTAATATTAAACTTTTTTTTCTAACTTCAGTGATATTTCTTAATCTAAGCCCTTTTTAGCGTGCTGTCAGTACTTTAATTACAGAAGAGGATCTGTATACTTTGTCCAGCAATGCTTTTAGCCAGCAGCAATGTTTTTCCCGCAGCAGGCAGCGGCTTTCAGTTGTCGAGGCTCTAAAAAGCCACCGTACGTGACCTGCTGAGCAGCCAACAGCAGGGTACATCAAAGACGAGCAGGTGAACACAGCAGAGCATTTAGCAGCTACAGAAGCAGATATGTCCCTCAGGAGGGAGTCATGCATATTGCATGAGCATGCAGCAAATAAAGCTCTGAGTCCTCAACAACGGCTCATTTGTTCTCTTGTACAATTTCACTTCCTACTGTTTCACTTAAGAGGTTAGTTCATGCCTTTGAGTTCATCATTAGGGTTTTTTGCTAAAATACACACTGCACACAGAGAGCAACACAATCAACAGTGTTCAATCTCTCTTTTAGTTCTGTTTTTGGTCTCCACTTCCCAGTCAGGAAACGTCTGTTTGCCGTCTTAATGTTTTACTAGCTGCTGATGAGCACAGGGTGTGCCGCAGGTCTCTCTTGCGTTACCTGCCCTGGCTGTTGTAGCAGTCCTTGTCTGCTACGTCAAAGCCGTCTGGGTTCATCGTCGGCAGGATGTGGATGCGTGTGCTGTTCAGCAACCGCAAGGACCATGTTTCGTTGCTACGGTAACTGCGCACCAGCTCATCTATTAGTTGAAGGAGCAGCACTCGGCCAAGAACCTGAAAGCACACGAATACAAACACGCAGAAAGAAATTTAGGTAAAAACAAATGTTGTGATGGAATTTACGGCTTGTCCTCACACATAAGTCATAAGTGAACAGCACAAAGTTTAGATTATGCATTATGCAAAATTCATATTTAGGAAAATGGGTGAACAGATGTTAGTGCAGGTATGGTCAGCCAACTGTGAAGTAATCACTTCCACCTTCCGCCAATATAACATAATGTCTTTCCACCATAACGAAAGACATTATGTTATTCACCTCCCACATGCAGCTGGCCATTCCCATGGCTTATCGTAGAGCTAAAACACCCGTCAAGGTCAGTCCTCCTAAATACTCCACTGAGACTAACCTTTGACTAACACACGAAAAACATGACTACATATGAAAAAGAGTAGAAAAGATGATGTTTCCAGGGTTAATCTGAGTATCTGAATGGGTTAATGAATAGAATAGAATAGAATAGAATAGAATAGAATAGAATAATCCTTTAATTGTCCCACAAGGGGGAATTTGGTTGTATCAGCAGCAAAAACACACATATACAAACAGAACAGAACACATTTTTTTACATATTTACATCATGGACAATAGTTACCAAAGCAGAGTACTGTACAGTTATTAAAAATAGAGTACAGATAAGTGGCAAACCCAGGTTGTAGTGTGCAAACAGAGCAGGATACTGAAAGATGTTTAAATAGTTAAGAATATTTAGAATAATTAGAAAAGTGCAGGTTGTGTATTGTACCTGTGCATTAAAAAGTAGACATGTAACTTCCAATAAGTTAGTGCATAGATAACCTGAGAAAAGTAATATGCAAGTTATAACAGTAGAAGTTGTTACAGCACTGATGTAAACATCTATGTTTGTTGGGAGCAGTTCTGATTGTACAGTCTGACAGCTGCAGGGAGGAAGGACCTGCAGAAACGCTCCTTCATGCATCGAGGATGCAGCAGTCTGTCACTGAAGGAGCTCTGCAGCTCAGCAACATTTAAATGCATAGGGTGGGAGGCTCTGTCCATCAGAGAAGTTATTTTGGCCAGAGTCCTTCTGTTTCCTACCACCTGCACTGGATCCAGGGTGGATCCCAGAACAGAGCTGGCCTTCTTAATGAGTTTATCCAACCTCTTCCTCTCAGCTGTCGATAAACTGCTGCTCCAACATACAACACTGTAAAAAATGACGGATACCACCACAGAGTCATAGAAGGTCTTTAAAAGCACTCCCTGGACTCCAAATGACCTCAGCCGCCTCAGCAGGTAGAGTCTACTCTGACCCTTCCTGTAAAGAGCATCAGTGTTGTGGCTCCAGCCCAGTTTATTATGAAGGTCAAGTTTACGCCAAGTTTACGGCTGTCCAGGGTCCATTTTGGCTTAATGGATGGTTCGCAAAGTTTGCAGTGAAAACCGCAGTGAAGTCAATAAATATTCCAATCAGTTCAGCTTTCCTTTAGTGATATGTGTGGAAACTTTAAGTATTTCCAGGTGAGGACATTAAGTTTAGTTGCAAAATTGGAAATGTGCTTTCAGTATAGTGACAGCAGACTCCGTTAACGTGGATAACTACGGCGCCCCGCAGGGGACATGGGAGAAAAAAAAATTAAGACGGACTTTTGCGAGATCTCGCAAAACAAACAAATTTAGGATCTCGCAAAACAAACTCGGGATCTCGCAAAACAAACTCGGGATCTTGCAAAAGTTTAAAAGTTTAAAAGTTTTAAACTGGTATCACATGGAAGTACAGGCAGACACAGTCTAAGTTATTTTCAGTTGTTAGCTCTTCAATAATTATATAAATTTCTTTAACACAAAGAAATGTTTATTTTCATTGTTTAACAGCTTTAGTTATTTTTTTTTATTTAGAGTGGTTTATTTTTCCTAAACTTTACAGTGCATTGCTTTCACTTTATTAGGCTAAAAGTTTAACATTTAATTTCACTCCACCATTCTTTGTTTTCTGTGTGTTGACCTTGCATGTTCCTGCCTGAAGAAAACAGCGGGGGAGGAAGTGATGTCGTGAGTCAGCGAGGAATTGAAATGGAATCCAGGGACGAGTCACGATGAGGCATTTTTTCCGGATACAGGCGGCTTATTGGATGATGAAAAACATCTTTGTGAATGAATGAGAGCCTTGGGAGTGGAAATGACAGAAGGGTGGGAAAGGTGTGTATCCAAAACCACATCACACACACACACACACACACACACACACACACACACACACACACACACACACACACACACACACGTCAGGACTAGCGCTGCCTCCAGCCATCATATTGCTTTCCTTCATCAAACTCCCTCCATCTTTTGTCTCTGTTGCGATCACACGAAAACACACATTTTTATTTTTGCATTTTTATACTGTGATTTATCTTTTTACTTTATATCAGCTGAACATCACTGACACGCTCTGTTAGGTTAGGCAACTGTTCCTTCATCAGGGTCGGCGTGGAGCCAGTTTTCAGTGCGGGCAATTTCATCCACCAACACTTTTTTCATGGTCGAAGAAATTCGATATCTACTGTTAGCTCTGGCTTTACTGTGTTTTGTACAATCAACATGTTCCTTATCAGTCTCTACGGCACCCCTAACTCGGGGATAATTGGCCTTGGAAGAGCTGCTCTTTGCTGCTCTTCTTTCTGTGCTAAATGGCGCTAAAAAGTCAGAAAGCAGAAACCATCACATAGCAGCTGCTGATTCAAGCACTCAGGAGGCCCAGGTCAGTCTCCACAGAGAGGAGGGGACGCCCTGCAGCTGTGAGCAGCCACGCCTCAAACAGCAACTGTTGGTGCTATATATATAAAACTGAACTGAACTGAACAACCAAATGGAAGAACGTCAGCAAGACCAAGGAGCTGGTGGTGGACTTCAGAAGGGGTCAGCACAGAGACTACAAGCCCATTATCATCAATGGAGCTCCAGTGGAGAGGGTGCAGTCCTTCA
>NW_005187520.1:451290-464682 GCF_000239375.1 Pundamilia nyererei
TACATTTCACTGTGTGTTATACTTGTATAACTATGCATGTGACAAATAATAAAGAACCTTGAACCTTGATATCGGCAGTTGACAACGGATCTACTCTAGATTGTGTTTCTTGGGCTTCACTTGAGCAGTTTTGCATGTTTCACAGTTCCCTTCACATTCTGTCTTAAATAGGCTGTGTTTAAATGAACGCCCCTTGAAGTTTTATTCTCTCCCTATGACATCATCCAGATCCATGAGTAGAAAAAACATCTGAAATGAAGCAGTGTGAGGCTTGAGCTTTTGGCTTACACACACTGACCTCATTATTTGAAACTCTGCCCCCCCATATCTCTGCAGTTTAGAAAATGGGAAATAAGGGCAGTGATTTACTGAACTAGGTAAATGTAAAGGAAAATATCCCAAGTAAGTATATGCTTTAAAAAAGTCAAAGGTAGGTCCAATCTAATTACTGATATCTTCAAATCCAGCAGCCATTACTGGATGAAACCAAAACATATGGTGGTGTTTGCCACCCATACAGTCCATGTGTCACTGAACAATTCCTCCAACAAGTTTAGATAACAAGATTAAAGCCGTCCAGCCGTGTTTATGTGACCTAATGTTGAGTGAAGCTGAGGTGAACCGCAGTGTTTGTCTACAACTTGCAGCTGAGCTTCCCTGGAAGACAAGAGGAACATGAACACCTGAGGCAAATTCATCAGGATTCATCCTTCAGGGAACAGAAATGTCCAAAATCACACAGACATCGATTCAAGAGTAGAAATCACATTTGAGGAAAGAAACGTGAACTCTCAGTGACACTGTAGGAAAATACTTTGACTTTAAAATCAGGATCTATCCCCTGGGGAACATGAACATCTGTGCAAAAGCTGTTGAGTCATTTAGGATACGACAGATATTGTCATTAAAAGAGTCAAAAAATAGAATTAGAATAACAAACAGGCTTCCAAGTGAATCCAAAGAAAGGTCAGTGCAGCACACTCAGTGTACGAGGTTAATGTGTGAAAGGAGGAAGTGCCTCCTGTTTAAATTTTTATTATTGTCCTTCAGGCAAAGTTTAAAGACGCTGAAAGTTCTCTCTTTGATTTAGTGTTACTAAACATTTCTAACACGCAAGACTGCATTCCTGCTGCTGACATGATTCTGCCATGCCATGATGGCTGTTTGTATTTTGCACATCTGAGCATCGATGACAGAAACATCCTCTGACCTCTTGCTCGCTCACTCAGAGTTTCTGTCATGGGGTGGATATACGATGGATGTTCTTTGCTTCCTGCACTGCAAACTGTACTAAACAACTGTTTCCAACTTAAAGCACACTTAAAATACGTGAAAAAGAAAGTACACCCTCTTTCACTTTAAGCCCTCGGTTAATAGTGATTGAAAATGTGACGTCACTCAGGGGTAAAACCGCAAAGAATTCTGGGAACTCGTGGCAAGAGGTACTAGCGCACGCAGGCTTTCAATTGAAATCAGTTATACAGCGATAAAAAGAAACACAAAAAATGTCAAGAAGCCGTTGTATTATTAACTGCAATAGCCGGTCGCATGACAGCCACGGGAAGCCGACGGGTAAAGAGATCGGTTGTTATCGGATTACGTCGTTGAAGAGAAATTGTTCGAGCCATGTTTCCGAAGTAACAAAGAGGCGACTGGATTGCAGCCATTCAAAGACTAAATATAACGTCTCAGAACACTCCAGCTCACAGGTTAGTCTGCTCCAAGCATTCCCACAAAGGTCAGTCTACTGTAGTAGTTAATACGTCATTTTTCTTAACATAATTGGTGATATAGGTTACAAGCAAGTCTGGCGCTGAGCAGAAATTGTCGAGCTATGCTCCTTTGTTTATTGTACATAAATAGTGAATTGTCCTGACACAATATTGTGTTTCGCTTCTGTTATTATGGTACATTGATAAAAACATATACTTTTATTCACAGGATAAAACAGTTGTTTTGTATCACTAATTGCCCAGTACGATTACAGCATACAATATTATTGTCACTGCTACATTTCTGTAATGAACCAGAAATTATTTCTACTACTAATTAATTACCATTGAGCTCAAAGGTCCTATTAATAAACGGTTAACGAATGTGTATTTATGAAGACGATTTGTGAGACTGGTAAACTTACCTTTGTTTGTACGATGGTCTTTACTTTCTACACGGTGCATTTCAAGGTCCTGTACCCATCCATCGGTAAACTGTACCTGGGCTTGTTGCAGTGACCTGAAGTTACTAAACTTCACGAGTGTATGCACTCACTCCAAGAACCGTATAATTATAAATATGAGCGTGGTGAAAGTTGGGCAGCACGCTAACGTATTTTGTCCCTCTGTGTGCTCGTAAGGGTCTGACCCTTTCACTGGTTAGATTTTTTTCCTCGTATCTTTTCTTTGACTTTTCATTAAGTCTGTCTTTGTACAGACCGGCATTGTTCTCCTTTTGTTTTGTACATTCCTTTTTTGTGCGGCAAAGAAAAAGCAAGAATTTATTGGAACCGAAGAATGAACGTTTTGCGGTGCTGCAAATGTTTGCATTTGATGCAGGTACTTGGATTGTTTTGCCACGAGTTAACGGCATGAAAGTCACGTCACGTGGTCTGTCAATCTCTATAAAAACAGTCATCTGGTCCTTAAGTCTATCATTCTACACCTCAAAGATCAGACAGTGCAACGCTCAGAGATACTGCAACAAACTCCAAGAGCTCCACCTCAGACTCTAAAGGCCTCAGTTAGCATGCTAAATGTTAAAGTTCATGATAACACAAGTTAGAAACAAACTGAGCAAGTATGTTTTGTTTGGAAGGGTTGCAGAAGAAAGCCTCTTCTCTCTAAAACAAACATGAAAGCACGGCTTTGGTGTGGAAAAACACATCAGGACAAACTGCAACACTTCTAAGTGGAAATCTTTGTCCATGATGCAAATCACCCGAGGAAGCAAAACACCTCATACCAGTTCTCAGCACGGTAGTGTGGGGATGATTTGGGCACCTTACAGTCATTGAGTGGACCGTAAACTCGTATAGCAAAGTATTCTAGAGTCAGTGTGAGACCCACAGCAGTCAGCAGTTATTATTGCTAAAAGCGTCTCAACAAAGTGCAGGATGTAATTTGTTTCTCACACACTGATTCTGCATTGTAGTTTAGTTTTGTTGAATAAATGATGACTCAATGTAAAATGTTGGGTTGTTGCTAATCTGAGGTTGCTTTTAAATAACTTCATATTTACACTTTTAATATGATTTTCTCCTCCTGTGCGTTTCCTTTTAGCTCTATAACGTGTTTTTGTTGTTGTTGTTGTTGTTTTTGTACACATTTTGCATCAAATACACTAAATATGTAATAATAAATATGTTTCATTTTCAGAATGCTTCAACCTGCCCCTGTGCTATGTGATACAGAAATTAGCTGGAAGTCAGTGTGGGGAAAATAAAGATGCGATAAAATGAAGATACAATAAAATTTGTCTGTCTGCCTGATCAAGCAAGTCAGAGTTTCTCAATGTTAATCAGTAGAAGCTGTGGCAGAAAGCATGGGAGCCTCACAGGAAATATACTCTAGTCAGAAACTCCTGAGTACTCACAGACAGTGCACGCTACACGACACCTTTTCAGCATTCCCATTCGCCACCCTGCTGTTTCCATGTGTATGTATGGGGCCGTATTCCTCTGAGCCGATATACTCCACTGGTTCTGTTTGTGCATGTGTGTCCAGGCGTAACGTGTCTATTTAAGGACACTTCCATTGACTTTCACACACATTTGCAGTGTGATCAGCTGTCCACTGTCACCATGGCAACCTGACACTGGTCAAACGTTTTAGTCTGGTTTTTAAGGACATTCATGCAGACTCAATTTATCTCATCCCAATGGAATTATTAGACTATTAAATGATGGTTGTAATTACATTGTGTTATTAGAATAACCTTTGTGTTAACAGTTTGAATGTCTTCTGTGTTCTGTTCAGTCAGAACAAGTTCAGAACAAAACTTGTTCTGACTGGAATAAACAGAGCTTGTCTATTTGTTGATTAGTGGTGCCACAGATTTCATCACACTGATGACCTAACTCTGGCTGAATGTGCTGTGTAACACCGCAGATCAAGCAAATCAGTTTCCTCTAAGAACAAAAGTTTGAAACTTTTGCACAAAATCTGAGAATTGTCAGGTGAAAAATGCAGATAAGGTGTTTTAGTTTGTAAAAATGTCTCTCAAAGGTCAAACACTCAAATACTGCATACTGTCAATAAGAATAAAAGCTAACTGAATTACCTGTGTACTCTTGCGAAGAAGCAAATAAAATAAAAAGTCAACTGTAATTTTTTTTATCTGCAGAACTGCACAGATTAAAGGTCTCAGTGCCCTGCTGAGCTTTTCATCTGTACACTTCTACATGGGAGCAGCAAGGCAAGGCAAGTTTATTTCACAATTCAACAACAAGGTGATTCAAAGTGCTTTACAGAGACATTAAAAACAAAAACAAATAAAAAGCATGATTTAAAATTGATTAAAAAAAACAAAAAAAAACCCAGCGTCAACTCTTCTCAGTTTTTAGGTGGTAGAATCTGGTATTAGGTACTGTTTTAGCACTACTGGGGTTCCAAGTGAGCTGAGTTGGGCCAAAGATGTGATGTCAACACACCACTGATGAGCCAAAGAGTGACATCACTGGATGATCATGAAAGTGACTCCTTCACGTCATGGCACAATTTTCATTTTGAACCATTCCTTGATCGTGACTAGATGTCAAAAAAGACTACCAGGTCAATGTCAAAGTGTTTGCTGGGTTTAATAAGAAACGTTTAAAGAAATATAAAATATTATATTAAAGTTTCCTTAAACCACTTCTGTCTGTGCTCAAAGAGCTGTGCGACCAAAAATCCTGCATAATGCTGTTTTCCTGTTTAGGTTGTTGCTAGACTGAATCACCTGAGGGATGCTGTGCTGTGATTAGCTTAGATGTTGTTTGCTGCACTTCACTCTCTCCTGATTCGAGTTTGGTGTGATCAATCCACCTGTGCATACAGTTGTAATTATGAGTGTTGCTTTGTGATGTGGTTAAAAGGAGGTTGTTCATGCTTGTTTTGTGGTCAGAAGAAGTGAAGCATCATGAAGCATCAGGGTTTTTTTTTCCTCTAAACATCCACCAGGTCATTGAGACGCCGACTAAGGGTGGAGTTGGGTTTTGGCCTCATCCTAAATGAGCAAATCTTCAAAAACTTGAAAATGCCATCTTTTAGATCATGTGTGTTACATGGCGTGACAGACACAAGCCACACCTCCAATCCATTTCTGTTATAAAACGGATGAGTGAGGCATTCAAAGTCAACTAACTGTCAAATCCTTATGTTCTCTATACTATGAGCTTCATTCAGATGTACAATAGCCATTCATATACATATAATAAGAGACACTTTTTTCCATTACAGCTATTCCCAGTTACTAACTGACCTGCCTAAGTATACAAAGAACCTGAGATTAGTGTTTCTTGATTCGGTTGATTCGGCACACTGTCCATTTCTATCTGAGAATTATGCAGGTCATCACACACTCTGTTGTCCACACACAAAGGAATCCACGGGCTCTGGACTCTGAATGGCTTTTGTTGATCTCTTTTGTCCTCCTTTAGTCCTGCTTCCTGTTAAAAGGGAGTGGCACTCTTCTGTGTGTGTGTGCGTGTGCATGTGTGTGTATTGTCTTACCTCATTTCCATGCATGTTACCCACATATTTGAACTCTGGGATGCCAACTGTGTGCTGGTGAGGACTGACACCCAAAGCCAACACCCACAGCTGCTGACCTGAGAGACACGCAGAGCAAACAGAGCCTTCAGGAGCTAAGAGTTACAGTTTGTGCTGCTCACATCTGCTTAATTGAACATGATGTGCACTGGGAGATAAAAATATGTAATTAGGTAACGGTTCATTGTCACCTGGGTTAGTTAAGAATGTTAAGAAACGCACACCAGCATGCACAAAAATATTTGCTACAGCAAAGCTTTTCACAGTGACAACGTGCAATAAAAGCAAGTACACACAAAATATGACAGAAACCAACAATAAAAACAACAAAACATATAAAACTCTGAATGTCCACCCGGTCTCCAGAGACCTGCTTCTCTAAATTTGCTGTGAGCGTTCACAGCTGACAGACTGACTGAGGAGAAAAATGAATTACAATATTCAATATGGTCAACATTCAGTACTAAGAAAGTAAGCAGCAATTCAAAACATGTGAACGTAAAAGTGCTCTCTCTCTTCACATCCAGTGACTCTGTTCTGTCCACATAAGTATCCCATGATGCCTTTCTGCCTGCATCCTGTGAATTACTGCTATCTGTTGTCTTTGGAGGTCAGTTTGATGATAAGCAACCAGAATCCATCCTTGCAGGGCCCTCCCTGTGTCCTTAACAAATTCTGGAGCCTTCAGATTAGTATGCACTACTGTGTAAAAGTCCACTCCTTATTTCTTTATATTATTAATTGTCTAGTTATGTATTAAAAATTACAAGGTCCACAGTCCAATTAAGTAAACAGTAGAAAATTAATTATCACTCCACCAGATCTGTTTCACTGACTTTCAGTCCAGTTTTTTATATTTTAACAATTTTTATATCAGGCTATAAGCTTGATTATTTCTGCTGTAAAGTTGTTCATTTTAAGAGTCTATGGGAACTAGAGAAACTGCAGCTGCACATTTATTCCCCTGTTCACTTCCATTTTATTTCTGGAAACATCTGGAATACCATTTTACTTTAAGATCAGTTTCAGATACGTTGAAGGGAGAGGAACACTAAATGTTCAGCTTGTCCATCACCACGTGTCCATGCCAAACAGCACTCTGCTTTATCACACATTTGACCTTATATGGAGACAAAATTTACAAAATGAGGGTTGTGATTTGTTAAAAACCGTGAAACTGAGGATCATAATGAGATATGAGGAAGTGGGAATCGGGCTCATTTTCTCATGTTTCAAAATATATATATGTTTTTTTCTTGTTTTGAAACCAGAGGAGTCGCCCCCTGCTGGTTAGAAAGAATCATATCAATGCATCTTTCACGTGTTTTACGTGAAACTTTTTTAATGTTTGCAGTAAACTAAAGGTCAATAAATAATCTTTATCTGCTGTATTAGAAGAAACTAAAATAAGTTAATATTTTTAATCAAAGGCTTTAATTCCTCTTTGCTCTTTCAGTGTCTTTGAACTCTGTGCTTTGGTTTGGCAGCCTGCAGTTTTGAGGTTTAAATTTTAACTCTCAGTTAGTCAGTTTCCTCACAGGCACACACACCCACCCACACACACTTCTGTAACTGTACTGCCAGTACTACTGGTTATTCAATGAATGAAACTACAAGTCTCAACAAGCCAGGAACACACACTCACGTAAATCACGGCAAAGTGTGACTCAGTCATCAGAGCAGCAGCCTGAGGGAAAAACTGATTCGTTGCACAAAGACAAGATGAGACTGAAAAATGCATAAACACACTCGGGCTGGACGGAGGCCAGCTGGTGTCCCAGATTAGCTCAGATTAGCTCTGTGTGTGTGTCAGATTAAGCAGTCTGGGATTAAATGAGAAACTATTTACTGTCCAGTCATGCGATCCACCAACAGCTAGATCCAGGTCAGTCAGTCATTGGTGGTGGGTATAGAGGCGGATGCCCGATGCTTCATCAATTATCCATCATTCCTATTGTGGCGTCTACATGTAAGGGAATCAGTCTAAGAACAGGTTGTGTTTCAAAGCTTTATGATCACCTAAATCTACATCTGCTGTACTGTATTTCCTGCAGTCGCCTCAAACGGAATTCATTGTTACTCACTTTTTGTCAGACATTTAATGTTAAATGGATGAAATTGTCATTTTCTTTTTCCAAACCAATAAGAATTGCACAAATCGTGGTCTGGGATAATTGTCCTGCTGAAAAAATTAAGGTGCTGGCAATCAGATGCTCTCCAGATGGTATTGAAAGCTGGATCAAAATCTGGTGGTACTGCATTTGTAATTTCATTAAATTTGAGAAGATCAACATCACTGGTTGAAATGAAGCCCCAAACTGAGTCACACAGAGTGTCCATTGTTTTGTACAGATGGCTGTAGACTCACACTGTTGGATCTCTACTCCTGACCTCCTCTGTACATACTCACATGTGCAGATCACCTGAATAAAATTAGTAGGTCATTAGCAAGACTCTATAGAACTTGACTGCATGCTGAGGTGGCAACCCGTAACCCTACCTACTCAAATAAATGTAAGTAAATGTAACTGTTTGGAAATTTGTACTTCTAAAAGTACACAGCAAATTCAAAAGTGTTAAATGTTTTGGTGTTAATAGTCTTCTTGCAAAAGTAGAGTTAATTTTACTCTAAGCAGAGTCACATTCTTTTAATGTAACTCTGAGGTGTAAAATGATAGTAGTTAAAACCGAGTGTTAAAAATGAGTGTTTCTCTGTCAAATCTGGAGGTGTTACAATGGAAACATTAACTCTTGACCTCTTAACTCTGAACTCCTACAGGGGCTATGACACCAATAGAGTAAATTCACAGACTCCGCCCTCAGCACGGCTCCAATCGAAGCTGAAGTGAAGCCGTTTCAGAACATTTTGCTCTACATATTTGAGTTGTTTGCCATGCTTGGTAAGTCATTTTTTCAAAGATTGTTTCAATTATTATTATGAGCTTTTACTTCTGTGGCTCTTTGGAGTTGAGACAAAGCTGTGTGAAAGGCATTAGCCATGTTGCTCGCTGATAGCATAATATTCTGTTTTAGCAAGCTGAAAGGTATTGTTTGTGGGCAAATACCACAGCCTTGAAAAAAAGCTTGCATGTGAATTTTCAGTCAAACTTTTGGTCAAATACACCTAAAACAATGTCTAGAATGTGAAATGTTGGTATAATGGTGCTACTTGAAGCCTGAAAAGGATCGCCCATAAAAAAAAAACAAAAAACGAGCAAACAGCAGTAGCAGACGTCCTGACTGGGTTCTACGTTAGCATAGATCCCTCCAGAGTTTTGTGCACACGGTTTAGGTAAAAATGAAAAAGGTTGAGGTTTTACATTTAGTTCAGTATTACCTGTTGCCTGTGTCCTTGTCTTTTGGGAAAATACTTTACACAAGTAATGGCTCAAAGAGGATTCCTTTTTTTTACTGTGCTGCAATTGTTTACTGGATTATTTGTGCCATTAATTAGTGTCAACTAATTTTTATTCAATCTCCACACAGGATATGCTTGTGAAGATGGAATATGGGGGAGAGCAGAAGTGCGTTGAAGTTCCACAAAGTGATGAATGAAGGACATGCATATTGTATTGAAGAAATAAGTGATGAGAATGCTGTTATTTGCATTTACCATGTCAGACCTTTTGATAAACAAAATTCTAATGAAAGTGAGAACATGTATACTGTTACATCTTTCAGAAAATGTTTTGAAATTGTGGTGCACAGTTCAGAATAAATGTTTTTCAAAAACCATTGCATCTTTTTAGTAAATGTTTATTTCCAAAAGAAATTTCTAGAAGTTCAGAACAGTAAAATTCCCGCTTTTTAGAATGAATTAGAAGATAACTCTTACGTAGTTAAACTAAAATACTCTTTGAGAGTTAATATATAAACTCTTAACACCAAGTGTTAAATTATCAACTCCAGACAGATTTGGTGTTTAACACTAAATCAGAGTTAACGTACCAACTCTCCAAAAAGAGTTAAATTAACACTCTCTGGTGTGGACCCATATAGACACTTTAATAGTGTTGAAATCAAATCTGACAGTGTTAATTTAGACATGCTGGATTTGCTGTGTACTGTTGTTGCAACATGTTAATTCACTCATGAGCTGCTGTAACACAAATCAAATGGCTAAACTGCCACCTCAGCATGCAGTCAAGATCTATAGACTTGCTAATGACCTATTAATTTTATTCAGGGGTGTTGTAGCAGGGACACATGTTAAAATTTAAGGACACTGGCCCTGGAGGACTGGAGTTTGACCCGTGTGCTTTAGAGCAAGTCTGGCTTTTTAGCAGCAAGTCCAAGACTTGCACAGCACAATATATGATACGCACACAAGAGAAAATTGTTAAGAGGGTGTTGTGTTGCAGGATTGTGAAAGGTTGTCTTCTAATATTTGGAAAGTAGGAAGTCCCATTATGACCTAATGTCTCATCTCAGAATGTAAAAAAACCTGAATTTGTTTCAGAAGTGAAAGTTTAGTAGATGAAGATTTAAAGTATTCAAGTTTCAAATGTTCAAATGCAGATGACTGTGATTAGACAGTGGCCAGCTTCACACAGACTGATTTTGCTCATACTTTTAGAAATATAAAGCCAGCCAGCGATATTCATTTATGAGGCATGTTTCACAGACAGGAGGATAAGAAGCAATTAATAATAAACAGGAGAAATATATACAAAACAAAAGAAAAGGCTACGGAGCCCCGCAAGGGAATATTGGAGGAAAAAAAATTAAGATGAACTTTTTCGAGATCCTGCAAAAATTTTGTGAGATCCAGAGTTAATTTGGTGAAATCCTGCAAAAGATTTTGCGAGATCTCGCAAAAGTAACTCAGGAGCTATGTCCCAATCCCTAGGCTGCATCCTTCGGAGGCCGCATTTGAAGGCCGATTACGTCACAGCCAGGCGATGAAGGCTGTCCCAATTCAAAGTCTCCTCCAAATGCGGTTCATTTCCCCGAATTTGAAGGATGGGTCGAATATTTCTTTCGTGGCCCAACCTATCCCAGAATTCATAGCGCGGCCCATCCAATTCCAGTTACCAACAATTGGGGGCAGCTCCGTAGTTTTAATATTACTCTTTCTGGGTCACAAAATAAACTTTCAAGATATTTGAAAATGTGTGTGAATGTGTGTGTGAATGGGTGGATGACTGGATATGTTAAGCGCTTTGGGGTCCTTAGGGACTAGTAAAGCGCTATATAAATACAGGCCATTTACCATGTAGGTGTGTAACTTCAAATATCTGCTTGATTTATCAAGACATCACATATTTGCAAAAGTGCTCCAATGTTTTTTGAGATGTCTGTTACCCACTAGCTCGATAGCTAGTTGGGGGGTTCAAGGCTTACTAAAGCCGGCGAGAACAGTGGACTTCCAGCACACCATTTTCAAAACCCCTGCAACCTTTCGCTACTCAGATTATGATATATAAGTCACTTAGGCAACTTAAAAATGTTATTGTTTGGCTTTTTTCAGTTTTTTATTTGTTCCTCAGTAAAACAGTTTGGCTGAGATTAAAGTTATAGTTTTCACACAGCTAAATAAACGTCAAACAGAAAACTGATTAAACAGAAGTGTGAGATGGTAGCGAATTTACTCCAGTGTCCCGTTATATTTTAGATAGCAAGGAGCAGATAACTGACACAGGTGGTGGCGCAAATCTGAAGGCTAGACCGTCCCATTTCACAGCCTCGCACTTCCAGCCTTGTCAGTCTTCGGAGGACCAGGCCTTCGCGGTCTACGTGGGCCGTGTCCTTCGAAGGATGCGGATCTTGCTCCTGAGTAAAGTTTTGCGGGATCTTGCAAAACTTCATCTTCATTTTTTTTCTCCAATTGTCCCTTGTGGGGCTCCGTAAAAGGCACACAGGAGAGGACAGGTGCGAAGTGTTTGGAAGTAGTGCAAAAGGACTCCATGTGTGGTTGTGCAAGTCATTAATGCAAGACATTAATGTATGCAGTTTTGTATATCAAATGCAATGAAATATAGAGAAAGTTAGAAACATTTCTTGATCTTGACAAACTGAATCATGAAGAGAACAAAAAAGATTATTGCAGCAGAAATAAAATATCCCGGTCTGTCAGTCGAGCTGAGAAAGCTGAAACGGTTCACTTTTTAACCAGATTCGGTTCATTTTCATTTCTGCAGCACCGGCTTATAGCAGCAGCTGCCTCAGCCTCAAACCTCAACACTGTTTACACATTTGGCAAAATTACCTTTTTAGATTCTTTCACTGAGCTGCTGCTGGGTGGATATCCCTTAAATAAGAGCTCCTGATCTCAAAAAAGCCCCAAGACATTGGCGCAGGAACAATAACCTCCTTTATTCTTTTTTCACCGTATCTGATAATGGCTATCAAAACAAAAAGACTTTAATAAAAAAAAGCTAAACACATGGCTGTGTGGGAAGTCTTCACGAGGAACACATCCGCCCAGGAAATCTTGTTATTGTGATCATCACAAATTGTCATTTCACACCTTTTGTCATTTCAACTCCCAACTAAGTCTCAGAATTACAGGTGGGACAGGAAGCAGCAGGAGCAGGGTTACCTTTTGAAGACTGGCCGATGCTGTACAGGTGTGTGATGTCAGGATTCGAGGTGCTGACCTGCTTGAGGTACTGCTCAATCTCATGGTTGTTGTGATACCGAAACTCCAACGTCCAGGCGGGTGTGAAGAGGAAGAAGGGAGGGAGGAGGAAGAGGAGTGATAACATCACTGCAGTAAGACCTGTGGAGGGAAACAAAAATATTTTTAAAGTAAATGAAATAATTTAAACATCTTCACTGACATTCTACTCATTTTTATAAGTTTTTATAACTCTACATAAACAGATAATCAATGATGTTCATGCACAGAGTCCTTCTTGAAACAAGTCTCACCACCTTTAAATGTCTCTGGGCAATTATTTGGGCAGTTAAGTTTAAGCTTTCTGTAAATTAACTGTAATTTCAGTGGTTACCTCCACATAAAAATGCATGTATATCATCATAATATGGTTTGACTTTGCCAAAAAATTAGCTTTTGAAATTTTTTCCTCCTGGATGTTGTACTTCCAGAAGAAAAAACAGCTTTGCTGCTGCATAATCCTCCTGTTCCTCGAGAGCCATACCTCCCACTTATAAAGGCTTTGCTTGAAAATAAAGGACTCCGACTTGAAAATAAAGGACTCCGACATCCTGAATTTTAAGGGATTTTGTTAGCATCACATCACTGTTCAGTATTAATTCTCAATCTCAAGAGAAAGAAGCAGGTAAGTCTTCATCTAGTTAAACCAGTCATATAAAACACTGGTAATGTTTTATCTCAGTAGATCATTAATTCAGTGAGGAGACAGTTTGTAGGATTACATTAGATGACTCTGTATATTTCTTGTTGACTAAGTTGTGCCATTTAAAGATTTTTGGTTGAATTAAAAAGGAAAGTTTGAGTTTAAATGCAACAAAACACTGAAACCTACCAAATAAAACACTTAATAAGACAATATCAGGGAGCAACAATAATAATTGTTATTATTATTATTATTATTATTATTATTATTATTATTAATAATAGTAATAATAATAATAATAATACATATTATCGGATGATTAGCGAGACACAGTGAAGTTAAACTGCAATTTATACATTTTATAAATGTCCTTATTAATCTAATAA